>NC_141547.1:46683636-46994545 GCF_021556685.1 Rattus norvegicus | reverse complement strand
TTCTATTGGGAAACTACTGAATTCAACGTGATGCACAGATTCAGTTCCTTAAAATGTTGCTATATATTGAAATGCACACGCATAGAAGCATGTCCCATTGGGAACTAACTGAATTCGCCAATTTGATTCAATACGTGAAAATTTTTCTATATCCCGAACAGTCCACTTATTACTATTGCGGCCTAAATAGGAACTAACTGAATTCACCAAGTTACTGAGATTCGGCTCAGCAAATTCTGATAAATCTTTAAATGTACACATCTTACAAGAGCCTGCTACTGGGAACTAACTAAATTCACAAAGAAACAGCGTTTCAGTTCGTTAAAACGTAGCTCTATCGGGAATAAAAATCTTATTACATGTTAATCCTGTTGGGAATCTACTGAATTCAAACTGATACAAAGATTCAGTTCCTTAAAATGTTGCTATATATTGAAATGCAGACTCATATAAGCATGTCCCATTGGGAAATAACTGAATTCGCCAATTTGATTCAGTACATGAAAATTTTTCTATATCCCGAACAGTCCACTGATTACTACTGCGGCCTACTGGGAACTAACTGAATTCACCAAGTTACTGAGATTCGACTCAGTAAATTTTGAAAAATCTTTCAAGTACACATATTACAAGAGCCTGCTACTGGGAACTAACTGAATTCACAAAGAAAAGTGTTTCAGTTCGTTAAAACGTTGCTCTATCTTAAATAACAAGCTTATTACATGCGATACTATTGGGAACCTACAGAATTCACCGTTATAGTTAGATTCCGTTACTTAAAATGTTGATTTATGTAGTGAAAAGCACGCTCAAACAAGCATGTCCCATTGGGACCTCACTGAATTCGCCAAGAAATTTTGATTCCATTCGTCAAAATTTTACTATATCCCGAGCAGTCCTCTTATTCCTATTGCGGCCTACTATGAACTAACTGAATTCACCAAGTTACTGAGATTCGGCTCAGCAAATTTTGATAAATCCTTAAAGTACACATCTTACAAGAGCCTAATACTGGGAACTAACTGAATTCACAAAGAAACAGCGTTTCTGTTCGTTAAAACGTTGCTCTATCTGGAATATCAAGCTTATTACATTTTAATCCAATTGGTAAACTACTGAATTCAACGTGATACATAGATTCAGTTCTTTAAATGTTGCTATATATTGAAATGCACACTCATACAAGCATGTCCCAGTGGGAACTAACAGAATACGTCAATTTGATTCAATACGTGTAAATTTTTCAATATCCCGAACAGTCCATTTATTACTATTGCGGCCGACTAGGAACTAACTGAATTTACCAAGTTACTGAGATTCGGCTCAGCAAATTCTGATAAATCTTAAAGTACACATCTTACAAGAGCCTGCTACTGGGAACTACCTGAATTCACAAAGAAACATCGTTTCAGTTCGTTAAAACGTTTCTCTATCTTGAATAACAAGCTATTACATGTTAATCCTATTGGGAAACTACTGAATTCAACGTGATACATAGATTCAGTTCCTTAAAATGTTGCTATATATTGAAATGCACACTCATACAAGCATGTCCCATTGGGAACTAACTGAATTCACCACTTTGATTCAATACGTGAAAATTTTCTATATCCCGAACAGTCCACTTATTACTATTGCGGCCTAACTAGGAACTAACTGAATTCACCAAGTTACTGAGATTCGGCTCAGCAAATTCTGATAAATCTTTAAAAGTACACGTCTTACAAGAGCCTGCTACTGGGAACTAACTGAATTCACAAAGATACAGCGTTTCAGTTAGTTAAAACGTTGCTCTATCTTGAATAACAAGCTTATTACATGTTAATCCTATTGGGAAACTACTGAATTCAACGTGATACATAGAATCAGTTCCTTAAAATGTTGCTATATATTGAAATGCACACTCATACAAGTATGTCCCATTAGGACCTAACTGAATTCGAAATTTGATTCAATTCGTGAAAATTTTTCTATATCCCGAACAGTCCACTTATTACTATTGCAGCCTACTAGGAACTAACTGAATTCTCCAAGTTACTGAGATTCGACTCGGCAAATTTTGAAAAATCTTTAAAAGTACACATCTTACGAGAACCTGCTACTGGGAACTAAGTGAATTCACAAAGAAACAGTGTTTCAGTTCGTTAAAACGTTGTGCTATCTTGAATAACGAGCTTATTACCTGAGAATCCTATTGGCAACTACTGAATTCACCATGATACTTAGATTCCGTTACTTAAAATGTTGCTGTATATTGAAAAGCACACTCATACAAGCATGGGCCATTGGGAACTCACTGAATTCGCCTAGAAATTTTGATTCCATTCGTGAAAATTTTTCTATACCCGAGAAGTCCACCTATTACTATTGCGGCCTACTACGAACTAACTGAATTCACCATTTACTGAGATTCGGCTCACCAAATTTTGATAAATCTTTAAAAGTACACATCTTAAAAGAGCCTGCTACTGGGAACTAACTGAATTCACAAAGAAACAGCGATTCAGTTCGTTAAAACGTTGCTCTATCTTCAATAACAAGCTTATTACATGTGAATCCTATTGAGAAACCTCTGAATTCAACGTGATACATAGATTCAGTTCTGTAAAATGTTCCTATATTTTGAAATGCAAACTCAAACAAGCATGTCCCATTGGGAACTCACTGAATTCGCCAAGAAATTTAGATTCAATTCGTCAAAATTTTTCTATATCCCGAGCAGTCCTCTTATTACTATTGCGGCCTACTAGGAACTAACTGAATTCATCAAGTTACTGAGATTCGGCTCAGCAAATTTTGATAAATCTTTAAAAGTACACATCTTACAAGAGCCTGCTACTGGGAACTAACTGAATTCCCAAAGAAACAGCGTTTCAGATCATTTAAACGTTGCTCTATTTTGAATAACAAGCTTATTTCATGTTAATCCTATTGGGAAACTACTGAATTCAACGTGATACATAGATTCAGTTCCTTAAAATGTTGCTATATATTGAAATGCACACTCAAACAAGCATGTCCCATTGGTAACTAACTGAATTCGCCAATTTGATTCAATACGTGAAAATTTTTCTATATCCTGAACAGTCTACTTATTACTACTGCGGCCTACTGGGAACTAACTGAATTCTCCAAGTTACTGAGATTTGACACAGTAAATTTTGAAAAATCCTTAAAAGTACACATATTACAAGAACCTGCAGCTGAGAACTAACCGAATTCACAAAGAAGCATTGTTTCAGTTCGGTAAAACATTGCTCTATCTTAAATAACTAGCTTATTACATGCGATCCCATTGGGAACTTACAGAATTCACCATGATATTTAGATTCCGTTACTTAAAATGTTGCTATATATTGAAATGCCCACTCATATAAGCATGTCCCATTGGGAACTAACAGAATACATCAATTTGATGCAATCCGTGTAAATTTTTCAATATCTCGAACAGTCCACTTATTACTTTTGCGGCCTACTAGGAACTAACTGGATTCACCAAGTTACTGAGATTCGGATCAGCAAATTCTGATTAATCTTTAAAAGTACACATCTTACAAGAGCCTGCTACTGGGAACTAACTGAATTCACAAAGAAAAAGTGTTTCAGTTCGTTAAAACGTTTCTCTATCTTGAATAACAAGCTTATTACATGTTAATTCTATTGGGAAACTACTGAATTCAACGTGATGCACAGATTCAGTTCCTTAAAATGTTGCTATATATTGAAATGCACACGCATAGAAGCATGTCCCATTGGGAACTAACTGAATTCGCCAATTTGATTCAATACGTGAAAATTTTTCTATATCCCGAACAGTCCACTTATTACTATTGCGGCCTAAATAGGAACTAACTGAATTCACCAAGTTACTGAGATTCGGCTCAGCAAATTCTGATAAATCTTTAAATGTACACATCTTACAAGAGCCTGCTACTGGGAACTAACTAAATTCACAAAGAAACAGCGTTTCAGTTCGTTAAAACGTAGCTCTATCGGGAATAAAAATCTTATTACATGTTAATCCTGTTGGGAATCTACTGAATTCAAACTGATACAAAGATTCAGTTCCTTAAAATGTTGCTATATATTGAAATGCAGACTCATATAAGCATGTCCCATTGGGAAATAACTGAATTCGCCAATTTGATTCAGTACATGAAAATTTTTCTATATCCCGAACAGTCCACTGATTACTACTGCGGCCTACTGGGAACTAACTGAATTCACCAAGTTACTGAGATTCGACTCAGTAAATTTTGAAAAATCTTTCAAGTACACATATTACAAGAGCCTGCTACTGGGAACTAACTGAATTCACAAAGAAAAGTGTTTCAGTTCGTTAAAACGTTGCTCTATCTTAAATAACAAGCTTATTACATGCGATACTATTGGGAACCTACAGAATTCACCGTTATAGTTAGATTCCGTTACTTAAAATGTTGATTTATGTAGTGAAAAGCACGCTCAAACAAGCATGTCCCATTGGGACCTCACTGAATTCGCCAAGAAATTTTGATTCCATTCGTCAAAATTTTACTATATCCCGAGCAGTCCTCTTATTCCTATTGCGGCCTACTATGAACTAACTGAATTCACCAAGTTACTGAGATTCGGCTCAGCAAATTTTGATAAATCCTTAAAGTACACATCTTACAAGAGCCTAATACTGGGAACTAACTGAATTCACAAAGAAACAGCGTTTCTGTTCGTTAAAACGTTGCTCTATCTGGAATATCAAGCTTATTACATTTTAATCCAATTGGTAAACTACTGAATTCAACGTGATACATAGATTCAGTTCTTTAAATGTTGCTATATATTGAAATGCACACTCATACAAGCATGTCCCAGTGGGAACTAACAGAATACGTCAATTTGATTCAATACGTGTAAATTTTTCAATATCCCGAACAGTCCATTTATTACTATTGCGGCCGACTAGGAACTAACTGAATTTACCAAGTTACTGAGATTCGGCTCAGCAAATTTTGATAAATCTATAATCGTACACATCTTACAAGAGCCTGCTACTGGGAACTAACTGAATTCACAAAGAAACACCGTTTCAGTTCGTTAAAACGTTGCGCTATCTTGAATAACAAGCTTATTACATGAGAATCCTATTGGCAACTACTGAATTCACCATGATACTTAGATTCTGTTACTTAAAATGTTGCTTTATATTGAAAAGCACACTCATACAAGCATGTCCCATTGGGAACTCACTGAATTCGCCTAGAAATTTTGATTCCATTCGTGAAAATTGTTCTATATCCCGAATAGTACACTTATTACTATTGCGGCCTACTAGGAACTAACTGAATTCACAAATGACTGAGATTCGGCTCACCAAATTTTGATAAATCTTTAAAAGTACACATATTACAAGAGCCTGCTACTGGGAACTCACTGAATTCAGAAAGAAAAAATGTTTCATTTCGTTAAACCGTTGCTCTATCTTAAATAACAAGCTTATTACATGCGATCCTATTGGGAACCTACAGAATTCACCATGATAGTTAGATTCTGTTACTTAAAATGTTGCTTTATATTGAAAAGCACACTCATACAAGCATGTCCCATTGGGAACTCACTGAATTCACCAAGAAATTTTGATTTAATTCTTCAATTTTTCTATATCTCGAGCAGTCCACTTATTAGTATTTCGGCCTCCTAGGAACTAACTTAAATCACCAAGTTACTGAGATTCGGCTCACGAAATTTTGATAAATCTTTAAAAGTACACATCTTACAAGAGTCTGCTACTGGGAACTAACTGAATTCACAAAGAAACAGTGTTTCAGTTCGTAACAACGTTGCTCTATCTTGAATAACAAGCTTATTACATGGGAATCCTATTGAGAAACCTCTGAATTCAACGTGATACATAGATTCAGTTCCGTAAAATGTTGCTATATATTGAAATGCACACTCAAACAAGCATGTCCCATTGGGAACTCACTGAATTCGCCTAGAAATTTTGATCCAATTCGTCAAAGTTTTTCTATATACCGAGCAGTCCACCTATTACTATTGCGGGCTACTAGGAACTAACTGAATTCACCAAGTTACTGAGATTCGGCTCAGCAAATTCTGATAAATCTTTAAAAGTACACATCTTACAAGAGCCTGCTACTGGGAACTAACTTAATTCACAAAGAATCAGCGTTTCAGTTCGTTAAAACTTTGCTCTATCTGGAATAACAAGCTTATCACATGTTAATCCTATTGGGAAACTACTGAATTCAAAGTGATACGTAGATTCAGTTCCTTAAAATGTTGCTATATATTGAAATGCACACTCATACAAGCATTTCCCATTTGGAACTAACTGAATTCGCCAATTTGATTCAATACGTGAAAATTTTTCTATATCCCGAACAGTCCACTTATTACTATTGCGGCCTACTAGGAACTAACTGAATTCACCAAGGTACTGAGATTCGGCTCAGCAAATTCTGATAAATCTTTAAAAGTACACATATTACAAGAGCCTGCTACTGGGAACTAACTGAATTCACGAAGAAACAGCGTTTCAGTTCGTTAAAACGTTGCTCTATCTGGAATAAGAAGCTTATTACATGTTAATCCCATTGGGAAAATACTGAATTCAAAGTGATACATAGATTCAGTTCCTTAAAATGTTGCTATATATTGAAATGCACACTCATACAAGCATGTGCCATTGGGAACTAACTGAATTCGCCAATTTGATTCAATACGTGAAAATTTTTCTATATCCCGAACAGTCCACTTATTACTACTGCGGCCTACTGGGAACTAACTGAATTCTCCAAGTTACTGAGATTCGACTCAGCAAATTTTCAAAAATCTTTAAAAGTACACATCTTACGAGAACGTGCTACTGGGAACTAACTGAATTCACAAAGAAACAGTGTTTCAGTTCGTTAAAACGTTGCGCTATCTTGAATAACAAGCTTATTACATGAGAATCCTATTGGCAACTACTGAATTCACCATGATACTTAGATTCTGTTACTTAAAATGTTGCTTTATATTGAAAAGCACACTCATACAAGCATGTCCCATTGGGAACTCACTGAATTCGCCTAGAAATTTTGATTCCATTCGTGAAAATTGTTCTATATCCCGAATAGTACACTTATTACTATTGCGGCCTACTAGGAACTAACTGAATTCACAAATGACTGAGATTCGGCTCACCAAATTTTGATAAATCTTTAAAAGTACACATATTACAAGAGCCTGCTACTGGGAACTCACTGAATTCAGAAAGAAAAAATGTTTCATTTCGTTAAAACGTTGCTCTATCTTAAATAAGAAACTTATTACATGCGATCCTATTGGGAACCTACAGAATTCACCATGATAGTTAGATTCTGTTACTTAAAATGTTGCTTTATATTGAAAAGCACACTCATACAAGCATGTCCCATTGGGAACTCACTGAATTCACCAAGAAATTTTGATTCAATTCGTCAAAATTTTTCTATATCCCAGCAGTCCACTTATTACTATTGCGGTCTAGGAGGAACTAACTGAATTCACCAAGTTACTGAGATAAGGCTCAGCAAATTTTGATAAATCTATAATTGTACACACCTTACAAGAGCCTGCTAATGGGAACTAACTGAATTCACAAAGAAACAGCGTTTCAGTTCGTTAAAACTTTGCTCTATCTGGAATAAGAAGCTTATTTCATGTTAATCGTATTGGGAATCTACTGAATTCAAAGTTATACATAGATTCAGTTCCTTAAAATGTTGCTATATATTGAAATGCACACTCATACAAGCATGTCCCATTGGGAACTAACTGAGTTCGCCAATTTGATTCAATACGTGAAAATTTTTCTTTTTTTTCTTTTTTTTTAAATTTATAGAATACTTTATTAGTGTTTGTAATCATACCCACCTAGATAAGGCCTTACATATTTAATACAGTGTGTTACCCCTGTACAAATGGAAAAAATCTTAAGTTCAACATTTCTAGACCCATATGGCTGTTAATTTCTGTACAGTGCCAACTCAACATAGTAAACGGGTATACTTTTTCCAAAGTTGACAGCACAGCTAAAGTTTCAAAAAATTCAGATTATATATCTGTATATATATTTTTATATTTATATATTAAGACCAATAATAGCAGTGTGTTATGCAGCAACAGCAGCAACAGCTTTTCCAGGTTCTGCAGTCATCTGAACAAAACTGTAGAGACAACCAGCACACTCCATTAAAAAAAAAAGTAAAAAAACAAAACCCGAGAAAACAGCACAGTCCTGTTACTCTTGTGGTTCTGGCACCATTTTTTTTTAAATTAGCTTCTCAATCATCATCTGGAAAGAAAACATTCTGAGCAACATCATTAAAAACAGCTCTGATAAAGCACGGTCACTACTACGTATCATAAAGCAGGTACAAGCTATTTTACATCCACAGAGGTATGATACAGTACTGTCCTACATCTATAATACTAGAGGATACAATTTAAAAGGCATTATTTGAGACTTGATTCTACTTTTCCAGCAGAGGGCCCAAAGGATGGTGTGACACAGCTTTGTAAAGAAACATACTCAAGACAGGATTTTTTTTCACTAGTGGCACAGTTCTAAGGATTCATTCTCTCCATGAATGTCAGCTAAAACCGTTATTGAAATAATGAAATATCCCTAGAACAAAACCGTATAACCACCGGATTCACATGAAGATGACCTAGTGGAGACAAGCTGGACCTCACCTTACCAACAAGCTATCAAATCTGTTATGTTTAAACAGTGAGACCTCCAAGGAGGAGATGCCAAGTAGTGCTTCAAAGCTTCGGACCACAATCACACACAGCATCCTTTTCAACAGAAGCAGAAGCTCATCTGAATATGCTCAAGGATGCTGACATCAACATTTAATCATCTCCTCACTCATCCAGGAAGAAGGGGAGATCAGTTACTACTGTACTTTATTGTGTTCAACCAAATCACCATGTTACAAAAATAGCAAGCTGCCATAATAAAAAAAAGGCTCCTCTATCCAGCACCAGATAGCATCATTTTACTTTCAAGCCTAGAAATTGCACACTTGTATATAAACCAACCGAAGATGAGGATTGAGAGTTCATCTTGGTGGATTTTTCCTTTGATGAATATGAAGTGTCCTTCCTTATCTTTTTTGATGACTTTTAATTGAAAATTGATTTTATTTGATATTAGAATGGCTACTCCAGCTTGCTTCTTCTGACCATTTGCTTGGAAAGTTGTTTTCCAGCCTTCACTCTGAGGTAGTGTCTGTCTTTGTCTCTGAGGTGTGTTTCCTGTAGGCAGCAGAATGTAGGGTCCTCATTGCGTATCCAGTTTGTTAATCTATGTCTTTTTATTGGGGAGTTGAGGCCATTGATGTTGAGAGATATTAAGGAATAGTGATTATTGCTTCCTGTTATATTCATATTCGGATGTGAGGTTATGTTTGTGTGCTTTTCTTCTCTTTGTTTTGTTGCCAAGATGATTAGTTTCTTGCTACTAGTGTATAGCTTGCCTCCTTATGTTGGGCTTTACCCTTTATTATCCTTTGTAGTGCTGGATTTGTAGAAAGATATTGTGTAAATTTGGTTTTGTCATGGAATATCTTGGTTTCTCCATCTATGTTAATTGAGAGTTTTGCAGGATACAGTAACCTGGGCTGGCATTTGTGTTCTCTTAGGGTCTGTATGACATCTGTCCAGGATCTTCTGGCCTTCATAGTTTCTGGCGAAAAGTCTGGTGTGATTCTGATAGGTCTGCCTTTATATGTTACTTGACCTTTTTCCCTTACTGCTTTTAATATTCTTTCTTTATTTTGTGCGTTTGGTGTTTTGACAATTTTGTGACGGGAGGTGTTTCTTTTCTGGTCCAATCTATTTGGAGTTCTGTAGGCTTCTTGTATGCCTATGGGTATCTCTTTTTTTAGGTTAGGGAAGTTTTCTTCTATGATTTTGTTGAAGATATGTACTGGTCCTTTGAGCTGGGAGTCTTCACTCTCTTCTATACCTATTATCCTTAGATTTGATCTTCTCAATGAGTCCTGGATTTCTTGTATGTTTTGGACCAGTAGCTTTTTCTGCTTTACAGTATCTTTGACAGTTGAGTCAATGATTTCTATGGAATCTTCTGCTCCCGAGATTCTCTCTTCCATCTCTTGTATTCTGTTGGTGAAGCTTGTATCTACAGCTCCTTGTCTTTTCTTCTGATTTTCTATGTCCAGGGTTGTTTCCATGTGTTCTTTCTTGATTGCTTCTATTTCCATTTTTAATTCCTTCAACTGTTTGATTGTGTTTTCCTGGAATTCTTTCAGGGATTTTTGCGATTCCTCTCTGTAGGCTTCTACTTGTTCTCTAAGGGAGTTCTTTATGTCTTTCTTGAAGTCCTCCAGCATCATGATCAAATATGATTTTGAAACTAGATCTTGCTTTTCTGGTGTGTTTGGATATTGCGTGTTTGTTTTGGTGGGAGAATTGGGCTCCGATGATGCCATGTAGTCTTGGTTTCTGTTGCTTGGGTTCCTGCGCTTGCCTCTCGCCATCAGATTATCTCTAGTGTTACTTTGTTCTGCTATTTCTGACCGTGGCTAGACTGTCCTATAAGCCTGTGTGTCAGGAGTGCTGTAGACCTGTTTTCCTGTTTTCTTTCAGCCAGTTATGGGGACAGAGTGTTCTGCTTTCGGGCGTGTAGTTTTTCCTCTCTACAGGTCTTCAGCTGTTCCTGTGGGCCTGTGTCTTGAGTTCACCAGGCAGGTTTCCTGCAGGGGAAAAGTTGGTCCCACCTGTGGTTCCAAGGCTCAAGTTTGCTCGTGGGGTACTGCCTAAGTCCTCTCCGCTGTGGGAGCAACCGGGAAGATGTGCGCCGCTCTTTCCGGGAGCCTCCGCACACCAGGGCTCCAGATGATGCCTGGTGTTCTCCTCTGGCGTCTGGACGTGCACAGAGTGCAGCGTCCCCTAGTCTCCCAGGCGTGTCTGCCTCTCTGAAGGTTCAGCTCTCCCTCCCACGGGATCTGGGTGCAGAAACTGTTTATCCGGTCTGTTTCCTTCAGTTTCCAGAGTGTCTCAGGCGCAGGGGTCCTGCCGCTCCTGGGCCCTCCCCCACGGGAACCCAGAGGCCTTACACAGCTGCCTCTTGGGCCAGGGACGTGGGCAGGGGTGGGCAGTGTTGGTGGTCTCCTCCGCTCTGCAGCCTCAGGAGTGCCCACCTGATCAGGCGGTGAGGTCTCTCTCCCACGGGGTTTGGGAGCGAGAGCTGCTGCGGGCCGGGATCCGAGGGTGTGGGACTTCCGGTAAACACAGGAAGTGCCCGGTCCCAGAGGAATTTTAACTCTGTGTGTCCTGAGTTCACCAGGCAGGTTTCTTGCAGGGGAAAAGTTGGTCCTACCTGCGGTTCCAAGGCTCAAGTGTGCTCGTGGGGTACTGCCAAGTCCTCTCCGCTGTGGCAGCAACCGGGAAGATCTGCGCCGCTCTTTCCAGGAGCCTCCGTGCACCAGGGTTCCAGATGGCATTTGGTGTTTTCCTCTGGCGTCCGGACGTGCACAGAGTGCAGCCTCCTCTGGTCTCCCAGGCGTGTCTGCCTCTCTGAAGGTTCAGCTCTCCCTCCCACGGGATCTGGGTGCAGAGAACTGTTTATCCGGTCTGTTTGCTTCAGGTTCCGGCGGTGTCTCAGGCGCAGGGGTCCTGCCGCTCCTGGGCCCTCACCTATGGGAACCCAGAGGCCTTATACAGTTGCCTCTTGGGCCAGGGATGTGGGCAGTGGTGGGCAGTGTTGGTGGTCTCCTCCTCCCGGAAGCCTCAGGAGTGCCCACCTGATCAGGAGGTGAGGTCTCTCTCCCACGGGGTTTGGGAGCAGAGAGCTGCTGCGGGCCGGGATCCGTGGGTGTCTGAAAATTTTTCTATATCCCAAACCATCCACTTATTACTACAGCGGCCTACTGGGAACTAACTGAATTCACCAAGTTACTGATATTCGACTAAGCAAATTTTCAAAAATCTTTAAAAGCACACATATTACAAGAACCTGCTACTGGGAACTAACTGAATACACAAATAAACAGTGTTTCAGTTCGTTAAAACGTGGCGCTATCTTGAATAACAAGATTATTACATGAGAATCCTATTGGGAAACTACTGAATTCACCAAGATACTTAGATTCTGTTACATACAATGTTGCTATATATTGAAAAGCACACTCATACAAGCATGTCCCATTGGGAACTCACTGAATTCGCCTAGAAATTTTAATTCCATTCGTGAAAATTTTTCTATATCCCGAACAGTCCACTTATTACTATTGCGGCCTACTGGGAACTAACTGAATTCACCAAGTTACTGATATTCGGCTCACCAAATTTTGATAAATCTTTAAAAGTACACATATTACAGAGCCTGCTACTGGGAACTAACTGAATTCACAAAGAAAAAGTGTTTCAGTTTGTTAAAACGTTGCTCTATATTAAATAACAAGCTTATTACATGCGATCCTATTGGGAACCTACAGAATTCACCATGATAGTTAGATTCCGTTACTTAAAATGTTGCGATATATTGAAAAGCACACTCATACAAGCATGTCCCATTGGGAGCTCACTGAATTCACCAAGAAATTTTGATTTAATTCGTCAAAATTTTTCTATATCCCAAGCAGTCCACTTATTACTATTGAGGCCTACTAGGAACTAACTGAATTCACCAAGTTACTGAGATTCGGCTCACGAAATTTTGTTAAATCTTTAAAAGTACACATCTTACAAGAGCCTGATACTGGGAAATAACTGAATTCACAAAGAAACAGTGTTTCAGTTCGTAAAAACGTTGCTCTATCTTGAATAACAAGCTTATTACATGGGAATCCTATTGAGAAACCTCTGAATTCAACGTGATACATAGATTCAGTTCCGTAAAATGTTGCTATATATTGAAATGCACACTCAAACAAGCATGTACCATTGGGAACTCACTGAATTCGCCTAGAAATTTTGATCCAATTCGTCAAAATTTTTCTATATACCGAGCAGTCCACTTATTACTATTGCGGACTACTAGGAACTAAGTGAATTCACAAAGTTTCTGAAATTCGGCTCAGCAAATTCTGATAAATCTTTAAAAGTACACATCTTACAAGAGCCTGCTACTGGGAACTAACTAAATTCACAAAGAAACAGCGTTTCAGTTCGTTAAAACGTTGCTCTATCTGGAATAACAAGCTTATTACATGTTAATCCTATTGGGAAACTACTGAATTCAAAGTGATACATAGATTCAGTTCCTTAAAATGTTGCTATATATTGAAATGCACACTCATACAAGTTTGTCCCATTGGGAACTAACTGAATTCGCCAATTTGATTCAATACGTGAAAATTTTTCTATATCCCGAACCGTCCACTTATTACTACTGCGGCCAACTGGGAACTAACTGAATTCACCAAGTTACTGAGATTCGGCTCAGCAAATTTTCCTTTTTCTTTTCTTTTTTTTTTCGGAGCTGGGGAAGGAACCCAGGGCCATGTGCTTCCTAGGCAAGCGCTCTACCGCTGAGCTAAATCACCAGCCCCTCCCAAATTTTGAAAATCTTTAAAAGTACACATATTACAAGAGCCTGATACTGGGAACTAACTGAATTCACAAAGAAAATGTGTTTCAGTTCGTTAAAACGTTGCTCTATCTTAAATAACAAGCTTATTACATGCGATACTATTGGGAACCTACAGAATTCACCATGAATATTAGATTCCGTTACTTAAAATGTTGCGATATATTGAAAAGCACACTCATACAAGCATGTCCTATTGGGAACTCACTCTATTCACCAAGAAATATTGATATAATTCGTCAAAATTTTTCTATATCCCAAGCAGTCCACTTATTACTATTGCGGCCTACTAGGAACTAACTGAATTCACCAAGTTACTGAGATTCGGCTCACGAAATTTTGATAAATCTTTAAAAGTACACAGCTTACAAGAGCCTGCTCCTGGGAACTAACTGAATTCAAAAAAGAAACAGCGTTTCAGTTCGTTAAAACGTTGCTCTATCTTGAATAACAAGCTTATTACATGTTAATCCTATTGGGAAACTACTGAATTCAAAGTGATACATAGATTCAGTTCCTTAAAAGTTTGCTATATATTGAAATGCACACTCATACAAGCATGTCCCATTGGGAACTCACTGAATTCGCCAATTTGATTCAAAACGTGAAAATTTTTCTATATCCCGAACCGTCCACGTTTTACTACTGCGGCCTACTTGGAACTAACTGAATTCACCAAGTTACTGAGATTCGACTCAGCAAATTTTGAAAAATCTTTAAAAGTACACATATTACAAGAACCTGCTACTGGGAACTAACTGAATTCACAAAGAAACAGTTTTTCAGTTCGTTAAAAAGTTGCGCTATCTTGAATAACAAGCTTATTACATGAGAATCCTATTGGGAAACTACTGAATTCACCATGATACTTAGATCCGTTACTTAAAATGTTGCTATATACTGAAAAGCACACTCATAAAAGCATGTCCCACTGGGAACTCACTGAATTCGCCTAGAAATTTTGATTCCATTCGTGAAAATTTTCTATATCCCGAACAGTCCACTTATTACTATTGCGGCCTACTAGGAACTAACTGAATTCAACAATTTACTGAGATTCGGCTCACCAAATTTTGATAAATCTTTAAAAGTACACATATTACAAGGGCCTGCTACTGGGAACTAACTGAATTCACGAAGAAAAAGTGTTTCAGTTCGTTAAAACGTTGCTCTATCTTAAATAACAAGCTTATTACATGCGATCCTATTGGGAACCTACAGAAAATCACCATGAATATTAGATTCCGTTACTTAAAATGTTGCGATATATTGAAAAGCACACTCATACAAGCATGTCCTATTGGGAACTCACTGAATTCACCAAGAAATTTTGATTTAATTCGTGAAAATTTTTCTATATCCCGAGCAGTCCACTTATTACTATTGCGGCCTACTAGGAACTAACTGAATTCACCATGTTCCTGAGATTCAGCTCACGAAATTTTGTTAAATCTTTAAAAGTACACATCTTACAAGAGCCTGATACTGGGAACTAACTGATATCACAAAGAAACAGCGTTTCAGTTCTTAAAAACTTTGCTCTATCTTGAATAACAAGCTTATTACATAGGAATCCTATTGAGAAATCTCTGAATTCAACGTGATACATAGATTCAGTTCCGAAAATGTTGCTATATATTGAAATGCACACTCTAACAAGCATGTCCCATTGGGAACTCCTTGAATTCGCCTAGAAATTTTGATTCTATTCGTGTAAATTTTTCTATATCCCGAACAGTCCACTTATTACTACTGCGGCCTATAGGGAACTAACTGAATTCACCAAGTTACTGAGATTCGGCTCAGCATATTTTGATAAATCTTTAAAAGTACACATCTTACAAGAGCCTGCTCCTGGGAACTAACTGAATTCACAAAGAAACAGCGTTTCAGTTAATTAAAACGTTGCTCTATCGGGAATAACAAGCTTATTACATGTTAATCCTATTGGGAACCTACTGAATTCAATGTGATTCAAAGATTCAGTTCCTTAAAATGTTGCATTATATTGAAATGCACATTCTTACAAGCATGTCCATTGGGAACTAACTGAATTCGCCAATTTGATTCAATACGTGAAAATTTTTCTATATCCTGAACAGTCCTCTTATTACTATTGCTGCCTACTAGGAACTAACTGAATTCACCAAGTTACTGAGATTCGGCTCACAAATTTTGATAAATCTTTAAAAGTACATATCTTACAAGAGCCTGCAATTGGAACTAACTGAATTCACAAAGAAACAGCGTTTGAGTTCGTTAAAACGTTGCACTATCTTGAATAACAAGCTTATTACATGTTAATCCTATTGGGAACTACTGAATTCACCATGATACTTAGATTCCATTACTTAAAATGTTGCGATATATTGAAAAGCACACTCATCCAAGCATGTCCCATTGGGAACTCACTGAATTCGCCTAGAAATTTTGATTCCATTCGTGAAAATTTTTCTATATCCCGAACAGTCCACTTATTACTATTGCGGCCTACTAGGAATGAACTGAATTCACCAAGTTACTGAGATTCGACCAAGCAAATTTTGAAAAATCTTTAAAAGTACACATATTACAAGAATCTGCTACTGGGAAGTAACTGAATTCACAAAGAAACAGTGTTCCAGTTCGTTAAACCGTTGCACTATCTTGAATTACAAGCTTATTACATGTTAATCCTATTGGGAACTACTGAATTCACCATGATACTTAGATTCCGTTACTTACAATGTTGCTATATATTGAAAAGCACACTCTTACAAGCATGTCCCATTGGGAACTCACTGATTTCGAAAAGAAATTTTGATTCCATTCGTGAAAAATTTTCTATATCCAGAACAGTCCACTTATTACTATTGCGACCTATGAGGAACTAACTGAATTCACCAAGTTACTGAGATTCGGCTCACCAAATTATGATAAATCTTTAAAAGTACACATATTACAAGAACCTGCTACTGGGAACTAACTGAATTCACAAAGAAAAAGTGTTTCAGTTCGTTAAAACGTTGCTCTATCTTAAATAATAAGCTTATTACATGTGATCCTATTGGGAACCTACAGAATTCACCATGATAGTTAGATTCCGTTACTTAAAATGTTGCTATATATTGAAAACCACACTCATACAAGTTGTCCCATTGGGAACTCCCTGATTTCGCCTAGAAATTTTGATCCAATTCGTCAAATTTTTCTATATACCGAGCAGTCCAATAATTACGGGCTACTAGGAACTGACTGAATTCACCAAGTTCCTGAGATTCGGCTCAGCAAATTTTCCTTTTTCTTTTCTTTTTTTTTTTTTCGGAGCTTGGGACGGAAACCAGGGCCTTGTGCTTCCTAGGCAAGCGCTCTACCGCTGAGCTAAATCACCAGCCCCTCCCAAATTTTGATAAATCTTTAAAAGTACACATATTACAAGAGCCTGATACTGGGAACTACCTGAATTCACAAAGAAAAAGTGTTTCAGTTCGTTGAAACTTTGCTCTATCTTAAATAACAAGCTTATTGCTTGCGATCCTATTGGGAACCTACAGAATTCACCATGATAGTTAGATTCAGTTACTTAAAATGTTGCTATATATTGAAAAGCACACTCATACAAGCATGTCACATTGGGAACTCAATGAATTCACCAAGAAATTTTCATTCAATTCGTCAAAATTTTTCTATATCCCGAGCAGTCCACTTATTACTATTGCGGCCTACTAGGAGCTAACTGAATTCACCAAGTTACTGAGATTCAGCTCACGAAATTTTGATAAATCTTTAAAAGTACACAGCTTACAAGAGCCTGCTACTGGGAACTAACTGAATTCAAAAAAGAAAGAGCGTTTCAGTTCGTTAAAACGTTGCTCTATCTTGAATAAATAGCTTATTACATGTTAATCCTATTGGGAAACTACTGAATTCAACGTGATACATAGATTCAGTTCCTTAAAATGTTGCTATATATTGAAATGCACACTCATACAAGCATGTCCCATTGGGAACTAACTGAATTCGCCAATTTGATTCATTCAAATCGTGAAAATTTTACTATATCCCGAACCGTCCACTTTTTACTACTGCGCCCTACTGGGAACTAACTGAATTCACCAGTTGCTGAGATTCGACTCAGCAAATTATGAAAAATCTTTAAAACTACACATATTACAAGAACCTGCTACTGGGAACTAACAGAATTCACAAAGAAACAGTTTTTCAGTTCCTTAAAAAGTTGCGCTATCTTGAATAACAAGCTTATTACATGAGAATCCTATTGTGAAACTACTGAATTCACCATGATACTTAGATCCGTAACATAAAATGTTGCTATATACTGAAAAGCACACTCATACAAGCATGTCCCATTGGGAACTCACTGAATTCGCCTAGAAATTTTGATTCCATTCGTGAAAATTTTCTATATCCCGAACAGTCCACTTATTACTATTGCGGCCTACTGGGAACTAACTGAATTCAACAATTTACTGAGATTCGGCTCACCAAATTTTGATAAATCTTTAAAAGTACACATATTACAAGGGCCTGCTACTGGGAACTAACTGAATTCACAAAGAAAATGTGTTTCAGTTCGTTAAAACGTTGCTCTATCTTAAATAACAAGCTTATTACATGCGATACTATTGGGAACCTACAGAATTCACCATGAATATTAGATTCCGTTACTTAAAATGTTGCGATATATTGAAAAGCACACTCATACAAGCATGTCCAATTGGGAACTCACTGAATTCACCAAGAAATTTTGATTCAATTCGTCAAAATTTTTCTATATCCCGAGCAGTCCACTTATTACTATTGCGGCCTACTAGGAACTAACTGAATTCACCATGTTACTGAGATTCGGCTCACGAAATTTTGTTAAATCTTTAAAAGTACACATCTTACAAGAGCCTGATACTGGGAACTAACTGATATCACAAAGAAACAGCGTTTCAGTTCTTAAAAACGTTGCTCTATCTTGAATAACAAGCTTATTCCATGGGAATCCTATTGAGAAACCTCTGTATTCAACGTGATACATAGATTCAGTTCCGGAAAATGTTGCTATATATTGAAATGCACACTCTAACAAGCATGTCCCATTGCGAACTCCTTGAATTCGCCTAAAATTTTGATTCTATTCGTGTAAAATTTTCTATATCCCGAACAGTCCACTTATTACTACTGCGGCCTATAGGGAACTAACTGAATTCACCAAGTTACTGAGATTCGGCTCAGCATATTTTGATAAATATTTAAAAGTACACATCTTACAAGAGCCTGCTCCTGGGAACTAACTGAATTCACAAAGAAACAGCGTTTCAGTTCGTTAAAACGTTGCTCTATCGGGAATAACAAGCTTATTACATGTTAATCCTATTGGGAACCTACTGAATTCAATGTGATTCATAGATTCAGTTCCTTAAAATGTTGCATTATATTGAAATGCACATTCTTACAAGCATGTCCATTGGGAACTAACTGAATTCGCCAATTTGATTCAATACGTGAAAAATTTTCTATATCCCGAACAGTCCTCTTATTACTATTGCGGCCTACTAGGAACGAACTGAATTCACCAAGTTACTGAGATTCGACCAAGCAAATTTTGAAAAATCTTTAAAAGTACACATATTACAAAATCTGCTACTGGGAACTAACTGAATTCACAAAGAAACAGTGTTCCAGTTCGTTAAACCGTTGCGCTATCTTGAATAACAAGCTTATTACATGTTAATCCTATTGGGAACTACTGAATTCACCATGATACTTAGATTCCGTTACTTAAAATGTTGCTATATATTGAAAAGCACACTCTTACAAACATGTCCCATTGGGAACTCACTGAATTTGCCTAGAAATTTTTATTCCATTCCTGAAAATTTTCCTATATCCCGAACAGTCCACTTATTACTATTGCGACCTACTAGGAACTAACTGAATTCACCAAGTTACTGAGATTCGGCTCACCAAATTTTGATAAATATTTAAAAGTAAACATAGTACAAGAGCCTGCTTCTGGGAACTAATTGAATTCACAAAGAAACAGTGTTTAAGTTCGTTAAAACGTTGCGCTATCTTGAATAGCAAGCTTATTACATGAGAATCCTATTTGGCAACTACTGAATTTACCATGATACTTAGATTCCGTTACTTAAAACGTTCCTATATATTGAAAAGGACACTCATACAAGCATGTCCCATTGGGAACTGACTGAATTCAACAAGAAATTTTGATTCAATTCGTGAAAATTTTTCTATATCCCGAGCAGTCCACTTATTACTATTCCGGCCTACTACGAACTAACTGAATTCAAGAAGTTACTGAGATTCGGCTGAGCAAATTTGGATAAATCTTTAAAAGTACACATATTACAAGAGCCTGCTACTGGGAACTAACTGAATTCACAAAGAAAAAGTGTGTCAGTTCGTTAAAACTTTGCTCTATCTTAAATAACAAGCTTAATACATGCGATCCTATTGGGAAACTACAGAATTCACCATGATAGTTAGATTCCGTTACTTAAAAAGTTGCTATATATTGAAAAGCACCCTAATACAAACATGGCCCATTGGGAACTCACTGAATTCGCCAATTTGATTAAATACGTCAAAATTTTTCTATATCCCAAACAGTCCACTTATTACTACTGCGGCCTATTGGGAACTAACTGAATTCGCCAAGTTACTGAGATTCGGCTCAACAAATTTTGATAAATCTTTAAAAGTACACATATTACAAGAGCCTGCTACTGGGAACTAACTGAATTCACAAAGAAACAGTGTTTCAGTTCGTAAAAACGTAACTCTGTCTTGAATAACAAGCTTATTAAATGCGAATCCTATTGAGAAACCTCTGATTTCAACGTGATACATAGCTTCAGTTCCGTAAAATGTTGCTACATATTGAAATGTACACTCAAACAAGCATGTTCCATTGGGATCTCACTGAATTCGCCTAGATATTTTGATCCAATTCGTCAAAATTTTTCTCTATCCCGAGCAGTCCACTTATTACTATTGCGGACTACTAGGAACTAACTGAACTCACCAAGTTACTGAGATTCGGCTGAGCAAATTTGGATAAATCTTTAAAAGTACACATATTACAAGAGCCTGCTACTGGGAACTAACTGAATTCACAAAGAAAAAGTGTGTCAGTTCGTTAAAACGTTGCTCTATCTTAAATAACAAGCTTAATACATGCGATCCTATTGGGAAACTACAGAATTCACCATGATAGTTAGATTCCGTTACTTAAAAAGTTGCTATATATTGAAAAGCACCCTAATACAAACATGGCCCATTGGGAACTCACTGAATTCGCCAATTTGATTAAATACGTCAAAATTTTTCTATATCCCAAACAGTCCACTTATTACTACTGCGGCCTATTGGGAACTAACTGAACTCACCAAGTTACTGAGACGACTCAAAAATTCTGATAAATCTTTAAAAGTACACATATTACAAGAGCCTGCTACTGGGAACTAACTGAATTCACAAAGAAACAGTGTTTCAGTTCGTAAAAACGTTGCTCTATCTTGAATAACAAGGTTATTACATGCGAATCCTATTGGGAAACTACTGAATTCAACGTGATACATAGAATCAGTTCCTTAAAATGTTGCTATATATTGAAATGCACACTCAAACAAGCATGTCCCAATGGCAACGCACTGAATTCGCCTAGAAATTTTGATCCATTCGTAAAACTTTTTCTATATCCCGAACAGTCCACTTATTACTACTCCGGTCCATTGGGTACTAACTGAATTCACCAAGTTACTGAGATCTGCTCACCAAATTTTGATAAATCTTTAAAAGTACACATATTACAAGAGCCTGCTACTGGGAACTAACTGAATTCACAAAGAAACAGTGTTTAAGTACGTTTAAACGTTGCGCTATCTTGAATAACAAGCTTATTACATGAGAATCCTATTGGCAACTACTGAATTCACCATGATACTTAGATTCTGTTACTTAAAATGTTGCTTTATATTAAAAAGCACACTCATACAAGCATGTCCCATTGGGAACTCACTGAATTCGCCTAGAAATTTTGATTCCATTCGTGAAAATTGTTCTATATCCCGAATAGTACACTTATTACTATTGCGGCCTACTAGGAACTAACTGAATTCACAAATGACTGAGATTCGGCTCACCAAATTTTGATAAATCTTTAAAAGTACACATATTACAAGAGCCTGCTACTGGGAACTCACTGAATTCAGAAAGAAAAAATGTTTCATTTCGTTAAACCGTTGCTCTATCTTAAATAACAAGCTTATTACATGCGATCCTATTGGGAACCTACAGAATTCACCATGATAGTTAGATTCTGTTACTTAAAATGTTGCTTTATATTGAAAAGCACACTCATACAAGCATGTCCCATTGGGAACTCACTGAATTCACCAAGAAATTTTGATTTAATTCTTCAATTTTTCTATATCCCGAGCAGTCCACTTATTACTATTTCGGCCTCCTAGGAACTAACTTAAATCACCAAGTTACTGAGATTCGGCTCACGAAATTTTGATAAATCTTTAAAAGTACACATCTTACAAGAGTCTGCTACTGGGAACTAACTGAATTCACAAAGAAACAGTGTTTCAGTTCGTAACAACGTTGCTCTATCTTGAATAACAAGCTTATTACATGGGAATCCTATTGAGAAACCTCTGAATTCAACGTGATACATAGATTCAGTTCCGTAAAATGTTGCTATATATTGAAATGCACACTCAAACAAGCATGTCCCATTGGGAACTCACTGAATTCGCCTAGAAATTTTGATCCAATTCGTCAAAGTTTTTCTATATACCGAGCAGTCCACCTATTACTATTGCGGGCTACTAGGAACTAACTGAATTCACCAATTTACTGAGATTCGGCTCAGCAAATTCTGATAAATCTTTAAAAGTACACATCTTACAAGAGCCTGCTACTGGGAACTAACTTAATTCACAAAGAATCAGCGTTTCAGTTCGTTAAAACTTTGCTCTATCTGGAATAACAAGCTTATCACATGTTAATCCTATTGGGAAACTACTGAATTCAAAGTGATACGTAGATTCAGTTCCTTAAAATGTTGCTATATATTGAAATGCACACTCATACAAGCATTTCCCATTTGGAACTAACTGAATTCGCCAATTTGATTCAATACGTGAAAATTTTTCTATATCCCGAACAGTCCACTTATTACTATTGCGGCCTACTAGGAACTAACTGAATTCACCAAGGTACTGAGATTCGGCTCAGCAAATTCTGATAAATCTTTAAAAGTACATATATTACAAGAGCCTGCTACTGGGAACTAACTGAATTCACGAAGAAACAGCGTTTCAGTTCGTTAAAACGTTGCTCTATCTGGAATAAGAAGCTTATTACATGTTAATCCCATTGGGAAAATACTGAATTCAAAGTGATACATAGATTCAGTTCCTTAAAATGTTGCTATATATTGAAATGCACACTCATACAAGCATGTGCCATTGGGAACTAACTGAATTCGCCAATTTGATTCAATACGTGAAAATTTTTCTATATCCCGAACAGTCCACTTATTACTACTGCGGCCTACTGGGAACTAACTGAATTCTCCAAGTTACTGAGATTCGACTCAGCAAATTTTCAAAAATCTTTAAAAGTACACATCTTACGAGAACGTGCTACTGGGAACTAACTGAATTCACAAAGAAACAGTGTTTCAGTTCGTTAAAACGTTGCGCTATCTTGAATAACAAGCTTATTACATGAGAATCCTATTGGCAACTACTGAATTCACCATGATACTTAGATTCTGTTACTTAAAATGTTGCTTTATATTGAAAAGCACACTCATACAAGCATGTCCCATTGGGAACTCACTGAATTCGCCTAGAAATTTTGATTCCATTCGTGAAAATTGTTCTATATCCCGAATAGTACACTTATTACTATTGCGGCCTACTAGGAACTAACTGAATTCACAAATGACTGAGATTCGGCTCACCAAATTTTGATAAATCTTTAAAAGTACACATATTACAAGAGCCTGCTACTGGGAACTCACTGAATTCAGAAAGAAAAAATGTTTCATTTCGTTAAAACATTGCTCTATCTTAAATAAGAAACTTATTACATGCGATCCTATTGGGAACCTACAGAATTCACCATGATAGTTAGATTCTGTTACTTAAAATGTTGCTTTATATTGAAAAGCACACTCATACAAGCATGTCCCATTGGGAACTCACTGAATCCATCAAGAAATTTTGATTCAATTCGTCAAAATTTTTCTATATCCCAGCAGTCCACTTATTACTATTGCGGTCTACGAGGAACTAACTGAATTCACCAAGTTACTGAGATAAGGCTCAGCAAATTTTGATAAATCTATAATTGTACACACCTTACAAGAGCCTGCTAATGGGAACTAACTGAATTCACAAAGAAACAGCGTTTCAGTTCGTTAAAACGTTGCTCTATCTGGAATAAGAAGCTTATTTCATGTTAATCGTATTGGGAATCTACTGAATTCAAAGTTATACATAGGTTCAGTTCCTTAAAATGTTGCTATATATTGAAATGCACACTCATACAAGCATGTCCCATTGGGAACTAACTGAGTTCGCCAATTTGATTCAATACGTGAAAATTTTTCTTTTTTTTCTTTTTTTTTTAAATTTATAGAATACTTTATTAGTGTTTGTAATCATACCCACCTAGATAAGGCCTTACATATTTAATACAGTGTGTTACCCCTGTACAAATGGAAAAAATCTTAAGTTCAACATTTCTAGACCCATATGGCTGTTAATTTCTGTACAGTGCCAACTCAACATAGTAAACGGGGATACTTTTTCCAAAGTTGACAGCACAGCTAAAGTTTCAAAAAATTCAGATTATATATCTGTATATATATTTTTATATTTATATAATAAGACCAATAATAGCAGTGTGTTATGCAGCAACAGCAGCAACAGCTTTTCCAGGTTCTGCAGTCATCTGAACAAAACTGTAGAGACAACCAGCACACTCCATTAAAAAAAAAAGTAAAAAAACAAAACCCGAGAAAACAGCACAGTCCTGTTACTCTTGTGGTTCTGGCACCATTTTTTTTTAAATTAGCTTCTCAATCATCATCTGGAAAGAAAACATTCTGAGCAACATCATTAAAAACAGCTCTGATAAAGCACGGTCACTACTACATATCATAAAGCAGGTACAAGCTATTTTACATCCACAGAGGTATGATACAGTACTGTCCTACATCTATAATACTAGAGGATACAATTTAAAAGGCATTATTTGAGACTTGATTCTACTTTTCCAGCAGAGGGCCCAAAGGATGGTGTGACACAGCTTTGTAAAGAAACATACTCTAGACAGGATTTTTTTTCACTAGTGGCACAGTTCTAAGGATTCATTCTCTCCATGAATGTCAGCTAAAACCGTTATTAAAATAATGAAATATCCCTAGAACAAAACCGTATAACCACCGGATTCACATGAAGATGACCTAGTGGAGACAAGCTGGACCTCACCTTACCAACAAGCTATCAAATCTGTTATGTTTAAACAGTGAGACCTCCAAGGAGGAGATGCCAAGTAGTGCTTCAAAGCTTCGGACCACAATCACACACAGCATCCTTTTCAACAGAAGCAGAAGCTCATCTGAATATGCTCAAGGATGCTGACATCAACATTTAATCATCTCCTCACTCATCCAGGAAGAAGGGGAGATCAGTTACTACTGTACTTTATTGTGTTCAACCAAATCACCATGTTACAAAAATAGCAAGCTGCCATAATAAAAAAAAGGCTCCTCTATCCAGCACCAGATAGCATCATTTTACTTTCAAGCCTAGAAATTGCACACTTGTATATAAACCAACCGAAGATGAGGATTGAGAGTTCATCTTGGTGGATTTTTCCTTTGATGAATATGAAGTGTCCTTCCTTATCTTTTTTGATGACTTTTAATTGAAAATTGATTTTATTTGATATTAGAATGGCTACTCCAGCTTGCTTCTTCTGACCATTTGCTTGGAAAGTTGTTTTCCAGCCTTTCACTCTGAGGTAGTGTCTGTCTTTGTCTCTGAGGTGTGTTTCCTGTAGGCAGCAGAATGTAGGGTCCTCATTGCGTATCCAGTTTGTTAATCTATGTCTTTTTATTGGGGAGTTGAGGCCATTGATGTTGAGAGATATTAAGTAATAGTGATTATTGCTTCCTGTTATATTCATATTCGGATGTGAGGTTATGTTTGTGTGCTTTTCTTCTCTTTGTTTTGTTGCCAAGATGATTAGTTTCTTGCTACTAGTGTATAGCTTGCCTCCTTATGTTGGGCTTTACCCTTTATTATCGTTTGTAGTGCTGGATTTGTAGAAAGATATTGTGTAAATTTGGTTTTGTCATGGAATATCTTGGTTTCTCCATCTATGTTAATTGAGAGTTTTGCAGGATACAGTAACCTGGGCTGGCATTTGTGTTCTCTTAGGGTCTGTATGACATCTGTCCAGGATCTTCTGGCCTTCATAGTTTCTGGCGAAAAGTCTGGTGTGATTCTGATAGGTCTGCCTTTATATGTTACTTGACCTTTTTCCCTTACTGCTTTTAATATTCTTTCTTTATTTTGTGCGTTTGGTGTTTTGACAATTTTGTGACGGGAGGTGTTTCTTTTCTGGTCCAATCTATTTGGAGTTCTGTAGGCTTCTTGTATGCCTATGGGTATCTCTTTTTTTAGGTTAGGGAAGTTTTCTTCTATGATTTTGTTGAAGATATGTACTGGTCCTTTGAGCTGGGAGTCTTCACTCTCTTCTATACCTATTATCCTTAGATTTGATCTTCTCAATGAGTCCTGGATTTCTTGTATGTTTTGGACCAGTAGCTTTTTCTGCTTTACAGTATCTTTGACAGTTGAGTCAATGATTTCTATGGAATCTTCTGCTCCCGAGATTCTCTCTTCCATCTCTTGTATTCTGTTGGTGAAGCTTGTATCTACAGCTCCTTGTCTTTTCTTCTGATTTTCTATGTCCAGGGTTGTTTCCATGTGTTCTTTCTTGATTGCTTCTATTTCCATTTTTAATTCCTTCAACTGTTTGATTGTGTTTTCCTGGAATTCTTTCAGGGATTTTTGCGATTCCTCTCTGTAGGCTTCTACTTGTTCTCTAAGGGAGTTCTTTATGTCTTTCTTGAAGTCCTCCAGCATCATGATCAAATATGATTTTGAAACTAGATCTTGCTTTTCTGGTGTGTTTGGATATTGCGTGTTTGTTTTGGTGGGAGAATTGGGCTCCGATGATGCCATGTAGTCTTGGTTTCTGTTGCTTGGGTTCCTGCGCTTGCCTCTCGCCATCAGATTATCTCTAGTGTTACTTTGTTCTGCTATTTCTGACCGTGGCTAGACTGTCCTATAAGCCTGTGTGTCAGGAGTGCTGTAGACCTGTTTTCCTGTTTTCTTTCAGCCAGTTATGGGGACAGAGTGTTCTGCTTTCGGGCGTGTAGTTTTTCCTCTCTACAGGTCTTCAGCTGTTCCTGTGGGCCTGTGTCTTGAGTTCACCAGGCAGGTTTCCTGCAGGGGAAAAGTTGGTCCCACCTGTGGTTCCAAGGCTCAAGTTTGCTCGTGGGGTACTGCCTAAGTCCTCTCCGCTGTGGGAGCAACCGGGAAGATGTGCGCCGCTCTTTCCGGGAGCCTCCGCACACCAGGGCTCCAGATGATGCCTGGTGTTCTCCTCTGGCGTCTGGACGTGCACAGAGTGCAGCGTCCCCTGGTCTCCCAGGCGTGTCTGCCTCTCTGAAGGTTCAGCTCTCCCTCCCACGGGATCTGGGTGCAGAAACTGTTTATCCGGTCTGTTTCCTTCAGGTTCCAGAGTGTCTCAGGCGCAGGGGTCCTGCCGCTCCTGGGCCCTCCCCCACGGGAACCCAGAGGCCTTACACAGCTGCCTCTTGGGCCAGGGACGTGGGCAGGGGTGGGCAGTGTTGGTGGTCTCCTCCGCTCTGCAGCCTCAGGAGTGCCCACCTGATCAGGCGGTGAGGTCTCTCTCCCACGGGGTTTGGGAGCGAGAGCTGCTGCGGGCCGGGATCCGAGGGTGTGGGACTTCCGGTAAACACAGGAAGTGCCCGGTCCCAGAGGAATTTTAACTCTGTGTGTCCTGAGTTCACCAGGCAGGTTTCTTGCAGGGGAAAAGTTGGTCCTACCTGCGGTTCCAAGGCTCAAGTTTGCTCGTGGGGTACTGCCAAGTCCTCTCCGCTGTGGCAGCAACCGGGAAGATCTGTGCCGCTCTTTCCAGGAGCCTCCGTGCACCAGGGTTCCAGATGGCGTTTGGTGTTTTCCTCTGGCGTCCGGACGTGCACAGAGTGCAGCCTCCTCTGGTCTCCCAGGCGTGTCTGCCTCTCTGAAGGTTCAGCTCTCCCTCCCACGGGATCTGGGTGCAGAGAACTGTTTATCCGGTCTGTTTGCTTCAGGTTCCGGCGGTGTCTCAGGCGCAGGGGTCCTGCCGCTCCTGGGCCCTCACCTATGGGAACCCAGAGGCCTTATACAGTTGCCTCTTGGGCCAGGGATGTGGGCAGTGGTGGGCAGTGTTGGTGGTCTCCTCCTCCCGGAAGCCTCAGGAGTGCCCACCTGATCAGGAGGTGAGGTCTCTCTCCCACGGGGTTTGGGAGCAGAGAGCTGCTGCGGGCCGGGATCCGTGGGTGTCTGAAAATTTTTCTATATCCCAAACCATCCACTTATTACTACAGCGGCCTACTGGGAACTAACTGAATTCACCAAGTTACTGATATTCGACTAAGCAAATTTTCAAAAATCTTTAAAAGCACACATATTACAAGAACCTGCTACTGGGAACTAACTGAATACACAAATAAACAGTGTTTCAGTTCGTTAAAACGTGGCGCTATCTTGAATAACAAGATTATTACATGAGAATCCTATTGGGAAACTACTGAATTCACCATGATACTTAGATTCCGTTACATACAATGTTGCTATATATTGAAAAGCACACTCATACAAGCATGTCCCATTGGGAACTCACTGAATTCGCCTAGAAATTTTAATTCCATTCGTGAAAATTTTTCTATATCCCGAACAGTCCACTTATTACTATTGCGGCCTACTGGGAACTAACTGAATTCACCAAGTTACTGATATTCGGCTCACCAAATTTTGATAAATCTTTAAAAGTACACATATTACAGAGCCTGCTACTGGGAACTAACTGAATTCACAAAGAAAAAGTGTTTCAGTTTGTTAAAACGTTGCTCTATATTAAATAACAAGCTTATTACATGCGATCCTATTGGGAACCTACAGAATTCACCATGATAGTTAGATTCCGTTACTTAAAATGTTGCGATATATTGAAAAGCACACTCATACAAGCATGTCCCATTGGGAGCTCACTGAATTCACCAAGAAATTTTGATTTAATTCGTCAAAATTTTTCTATATCCCAAGCAGTCCACTTATTACTATTGAGGCCTACTAGGAACTAACTGAATTCACCAAGTTACTGAGATTCGGCTCACGAAATTTTGTTAAATCTTTAAAAGTACACATCTTACAAGAGCCTGATACTGGGAAATAACTGAATTCACAAAGAAACAGTGTTTCAGTTCGTAAAAACGTTGCTCTATCTTGAATAACAAGCTTATTACATGGGAATCCTATTGAGAAACCTCTGAATTCAACGTGATACATAGATTCAGTTCCGTAAAATGTTGCTATATATTGAAATGCACACTCAAACAAGCATGTACCATTGGGAACTCACTGAATTCGCCTAGAAATTTTGATCCAATTCGTCAAAATTTTTCTATATACCGAGCAGTCCACTTATTACTATTGCGGACTACTAGGAACTAAGTGAATTCACAAAGTTTCTGAGATTCGGCTCAGCAAATTCTGATAAATCTTTAAAAGTACACATCTTATAAGAGCCTGCTACTGGGAACTAACTTAATTCACAAAGAAACAGCGTTTCAGTTCGTTAAAACGTTGCTCTATCTGGAATAACAAGCTTATTACATGTTAATCCTATTGGGAAACTACTGAATTCAAAGTGATACATAGATTCAGTTCCTTAAAATGTTGCTATATATTGAAATGCACACTCATACAAGTTTGTCCCATTGGGAACTAACTGAATTCGCCAATTTGATTCAATACGTGAAAATTTTTCTATATCCCGAACCGTCCACTTATTAATACTGCGGCCAACTGGGAACTAACTGAATTCACCAAGTTACTGAGATTCGGCTCAGCAAATTTTCCTTTTTCTTTTCTTTTTTTTTTCGGAGCTGGGGACGGAACCCAGGGCCATGTGCTTCCTAGGCAAGCGCTCTACCGCTGAGCTAAATCACCAGCCCCTCCCAAATTTTGAAAATCTTTAAAAGTACACATATTACAAGAGCCTGATACTGGGAACTAACTGAATTCACAAAGAAAATGTGTTTCAGTTCGTTAAAACGTTGCTCTATCTTAAATAACAAGCTTATTACATGCGATACTATTGGGAACCTACAGAATTCACCATGAATATTAGATTCCGTTACTTAAAATGTTGCGATATATTGAAAAGCACACTCATACAAGCATGTCCTATTGGGAACTCACTGAATTCACCAAGAAATATTGATATAATTCGTCAAAATTTTTCTATATCCCGAGCAGTACACTTATTACTGTTGCGGCCTACTAGGAACTAACTGAATTCACCAAGTTACTGAGATTCGGCTCACGAAATTTTGATAAATCTTTAAAAGTACACAGCTTACAAGAGCCTGCTCCTGGGAACTAACTGAATTCAAAAAAGAAACAGCGTTTCAGTTCGTTAAAACGTTGCTCTATCTTGAATAACAAGCTTATTACATGTTAATCCTATTGGGAAACTACTGAATTCAAAGTGATACATAGATTCTGTTCCTTAAAAGGTTGCTATATATTGAAATGCACACTCATACAAGCATGTCCCATTGGGAACTCACTGAATTCGCCAATTTGATTCAAAACGTGAAAATTTTTCTATATCCCGAACCGTCCACGTTTTACTACTGCGGCCTACTTGGAACTAACTGAATTCACCAAGTTACTGAGATTCGACTCAGCAAATTTTGAAAAATCTTTAAAAGTACACATATTACAAGAACCTGCTACTGGGAACTAACTGAATTCACAAAGAAACAGTTTTTCAGTTCGTTAAAAAGTTGCGCTATCTTGAATAACAAGCTTATTACATGAGAATCCTATTGGGAAACTACTGAATTCACCATGATACTTAGATCCGTTACTTAAAATGTTGCTATATACTGAAAAGCACACTCATAAAAGCATGTCCCACTGGGAACTCACTGAATTCGCCTAGAAATTTTGATTCCATTCGTGAAAATTTTCTATATCCCGAACAGTCCACTTATTACTATTGCGGCCTACTAGGAACTAACTGAATTCAACAATTTACTGAGATTCGGCTCACCAAATTTTGATAAATCTTTAAAAGTACACATATTACAAGGGCCTGCTACTGGGAACTAACTGAATTCACAAAGAAAAAGTGTTTCAGTTCGTTAAAACGTTGCTCTATCTTAAATAACAAGCTTATTACATGCGATCCTATTGGGAACCTACAGAAAATCACCATGAATATTAGATTCCGTTACTTAAAATGTTGCGATATATTGAAAAGCACACTCATACAAGCATGTCCTATTGGGAACTCACTGAATTCACCAAGAAATTTTGATTTAATTCGTGAAAATTTTTCTATATCCCGAGCAGTCCACTTATTACTATTGCGGCCTACTAGGAACTAACTGAATTCACCATGTTCCTGAGATTCAGCTCACGAATTTTGTTAAATCTTTAAAAGTACACATCTTACAAGAGCCTGATACTGGGAACTAACTGATATCACAAAGAAACAGCGTTTCAGTTCTTAAAAACTTTGCTCTATCTTGAATAACAAGCTTATTACATGGGAATCCTATTGAGAAATCTCTGAATTCAACGTGATACATAGATTCAGTTCCGTAAAATGTTGCTATATATTGAAATGCACACTCTAACAAGCATGTCCCATTGGGAACTCCTTGAATTCGCCTAGAAATTTTGATTCTATTCGTGTAAATTTTTCTATATCCCGAACAGTCCACTTATTACTACTGCGGCCTATAGGGAACTAACTGAATTCACCAAGTTACTGAGATTCGGCTCAGCATATTTTGATAAATCTTTAAAAGTACACATCTTACAAGAGCCTGCTCCTGGGAACTAACTGAATTCACAAAGAAACAGCGTTTCAGTTCATTAAAACGTTGCTCTATCGGAAATAACAAGCTTATTACATGTTAATCCTATTGGGAATCTACTGAATTCAATGTGATTCATAGATTCAGTTCCTTAAAATGTTGCATTATATTGAAATGCACATTCTTACAAGCATGTCCATTGGGAACTAACTGAATTCGCCAATTTGATTCAATACGTGAAAATTTTTCTATATCCTGAACAGTCCTCTTATTACTATTGCTGCCTACTAGGAACTAACTGAATTCACCAAGTTACTGAGATTCGGCTCACAAATTTTGATAAATCTTTAAAAGTACATATCTTACAAGAGCCTGCAATTGGAACTAACAGAATTCACAAAGAAACAGCGTTTGAGTTCGTTAAAACGTTGCACTATCTTGAATAACAAGCTTATTACATGTTAATCCTATTGGGAACTACTGAATTCACCATGATACTTAGATTCCATTACTTAAAATGTTGCGATATATTGAAAAGCACACTCATCCAAGCATGTCCCATTGGGAACTCACTGAATTCGCCTAGAAATTTTGATTCCATTCGTGAAAATTTTTCTATATCCCGAACAGTCCACTTATTACTATTGCGGCCTACTAGGAATGAACTGAATTCACCAAGTTACTGAGATTCGACCAAGCAAATTTTGAAAAATCTTTAAAAGTACACATATTACAAGAATCTGCTACTGGGAAGTAACTGAATTCACAAAGAAACAGTGTTCCAGTTCGTTAAACCGTTGCGCTATCTTGAATTACAAGCTTATTACATGTTAATCCTATTGGGAACTACTGAATTCACCATGATACTTAGATTCCGTTACTTACAATGTTGCTATATATTGAAAAGCACACTCTTACAAGCATGTCCCATTGGGAACTCACTGATTTCGAAAAGAAATTTTGATTCCATTCGTGAAAAATTTTCTATATCCAGAACAGTCCACTTATTACTATTGCGACCTACGAGGAACTAACTGAATTCACCAAGTTACTGAGATTCGGCTCACCAAATTATGATAAATCTTTAAAAGTACACATATTACAAGAACCTGCTACTGGGAACTAACTGAATTCCCAAAGAAAAAGTGTTTCAGTTCGTTAAAACGTTGCTCTATCTTAAATAACAAGCTTATTACATGTGATCCTATTGGGAACCTACAGAATTCACCATGATAGTTAGATTCCGTTACTTAAAATGTTGCTATATATTGAAAACCACACTCATACAAGTTGTCCCATTGGGAACTCACTGAATTCGCCTAGAAATTTTGATCCAATTCGTCAAATTTTTCTATATACCGAGCAGTCCAATAATTACGGGCTACTAGGAACTGACTGAATTCACCAAGTTCCTGAGATTCGGCTCAGCAAATTTTCCTTTTTCTTTTCTTTTTTTTTTTTTTCGGAGCTTGGGACGGAACCCAGGGCCTTGTGCTTCCTAGGCAAGCGCTCTACCGCTGAGCTAAATCACCAGCCCCTCCCAAATTTTGATAAATCTTTAAAAGTACACATATTACAAGAGCCTGATACTGGGAACTAACTGAATTCACAAAGAAAAAGTGTTTCAGTTCGTTGAAACTTTGCTCTATGTTAAATAACAAGCTTATTGCTTGCGATCCTATTGGGAACCTACAGAATTCACCATGATAGTTAGATTCAGTTACTTAAAATGTTGCTATATATTGAAAAGCACACTCATACAAACATGTCACATTGGGAACTCAATGAATTCACCAAGAAATTTTCATTCAATTCGTCAAAATTTTTCTATATCCCGAGCAGTCCACTTATTACTATTGCGGCCTACTAGGAGCTAACTGAATTCACCAAGTTACTGAGATTCAGCTCACGAAATTTTGATAAATCTTTAAAAGTACACAGCTTACAAGAGCCTGCTACTGGGAACTAACTGAATTCAAAAAAGAAAGAGCGTTTCAGTTCGTTAAAACGTTGCTCTATCTTGAATAAATAGCTTATTACATGTTAATCCTATTGGGAAACTACTGAATTCAACGTGATACATAGATTCAGTTCCTTAAAATGTTGCTATATATTGAAATGCACACTCATACAAGCATGTCCCATTGGGAACTAACTGAATTCGCCAATTTGATTCATTCAAATCGTGAAAATTTTTCTATATCCCGAACCGTCCACTTTTTACTACTGCGCCCTACTGGGAACTAACTGAATTCACCAAGTTGCTGAGATTCGACTCAGCAAATTGTGAAAAATCTTTAAAACTACACATATTACAAGAACCTGCTACTGGGAACTAACGGAATTCACAAAGAAACAGTTTTTCAGTTCCTTAAAAAGTTGCGCTATCTTGAATAACAAGCTTATTACATGAGAATCCTATTGTGAAACTACTGAATTCACCATGATACTTAGATCCGTAACATAAAATGTTGCTATATACTGAAAAGCACACTCATACAAGCATGTCCCATTGGGAACTCCTTGAATTCGCCTAAAATTTTGATTCTATTCGTGTAAATTTTTCTATATCCCGAACAGTCCACTTATTACTACTGCGGCCTATAGGGAACTAACTGAATTCACCAAGTTACTGAGATTCGGCTCAGCATATTTTGATAAATCTTTAAAAGTACACATCTTACAAGAGCCTGCCCCTGGGAACTAACTGAATTCACAAAGAAACAGCGTTTCAGTTCGTTAAAACGTTGCTCTATCGGGAATAACAAGCTTATTACATGTTAATCCTATTGGGAACCTACTGAATTCAATGTGATTCATTGATTCAGTTCCTTAAAATGTTGCATTATATTGAAATGCACATTCTTACAAGCATGTCCATTGGGAACTAACTGAATTCGCCAATTTGATTCAATACGTGAAAAATTTTCTATATCCCGAACAGTCCTCTTATTACTATTGCGGCCTACTAGGAACTAACTGAATTCAACAAGTTACTGAGATTCGGCTCACAAATTTTGATAAATCTTTAAAAGTACATATCTTACAAGAGCCGGCAATTGGAACTAACTGAATTCACAAAGAAACAGCGTTTGAGTTCGTTAAAACGTTGCGCTATCTTGAATAACAAGCTTATTACATGTTAATCCTATTGGGAACTACTGAATTCACCATGATACTTAGATTCCATTACTTAAAATGTTGCGATATATTGAAAAGCACACTCAACCAAACATGTCCCATTGGGAACTCAATGAATTCGCCTAGAAATTTTCATTCCATTCGTGAAAATATTTCTAAATCCCGAACAGTCCACTTATTACTATTGCGGCCTACTAGGAACGAACTGAATTCACCAAGTTACTGAGATTCGACCAAGCAAATTTTGAAAAATCTTTAAAAGTACACATATTACAAAATCTGCTACTGGGAACTAACTGAATTCACAAAGAAACAGTGTTCCAGTTCGTTAAACCGTTGCGCTATCTTGAATAACAAGCTTATTACATGTTAATCCTATTGGGAAGTACTGAATTCACCATGATACTTAGATTCCGTTACTTAAAATGTTGCTATATATTGAAAAGCACACTCTTACAAACATGTCCCATTGGGAACTCACTGAATTTGCCTAGAAATTTTTATTCCATTCCTGAAAATTTTCCTATATCCCGAACAGTCCACTTATTACTATTGCGACCTACTAGGAACTAACTGAATTCACCAAGTTACTGAGATTCGGCTCACCAAATTTTGATAAATATTTAAAAGTAAACATAGTACAAGAGCCTGCTTCTGGGAACTAATTGAATTCACAAAGAAACAGTGTTTAAGTTCGTTAAAACGTTGCGCTATCTTGAATAGCAAGCTTATTACATGAGAATCCTATTTGGCAACTACTGAATTTACCATGATACTTAGATTCCGTTACTTAAAACGTTCCTATATATTGAAAAGGACACTCATACAAGCATGTCCCATTGGGAACTGACTGAATTCAACAAGAAATTTTGATTCAATTCGTGAAAATTTTTCTATATCCCGAGCAGTCCACTTATTACTATTCCGGCCTACTACGAACTAACTGAATTCAAGAAGTTACTGAGATTCAGCTGAGCAAATTTGGATAAATCTTTAAAAGTACACATATTACAAGAGCCTGCTACTGGGAACTAACTGAATTCACAAAGAAAAAGTGTGTCAGTTCGTTAAAACTTTGCTCTATCTTAAATAACAAGCTTAATACATGCGATCCTATTGGGAAACTACAGAATTCACCATGATAGTTAGATTCCGTTACTTAAAAAGTTGCTATATATTGAAAAGCACCCTAATACAAACATGGCCCATTGGGAACTCACTGAATTCGCCAATTTGATTAAATACGTCAAAATTTTTCTATATCCCGAACAGTCCACTTATTACTACTGCGGCCTATTGGGAACTAACTGAATTCGCCAAGTTACTGAGATTCGGCTCAACAAATTTTGATAAATCTTTAAAAGTACACATATTACAAGAGCCTGCTACTGGGAACTAACTGAATTCACAAAGAAACAGTGTTTCAGTTCGTAAAAACGTAACTCTGTCTTGAATAACAAGCTTATTAAATGCGAATCCTATTGAGAAACCTCTGATTTCAACGTGATACATAGCTTCAGTTCCGTAAAATGTTGCTACATATTGAAATGTACACTCAAACAAGCATGTTCCATTGGGAACTCACTGAATTCGCCTAGATATTTTGATCCAATTCGTCAAAATTTTTCTCTATCCCGAGCAGTCCACTTATTACTATTGCGGACTACTAGGAACTAACTGAACTCACCAAGTTACTGAGATTCGGCTGAGCAAATTTGGATAAATCTTTAAAAGTACACATATTACAAGAGCCTGCTACTGGGAACTAACTGAATTCACAAAGAAAAAGTGTGTCAGTTCGTTAAAACGTTGCTCTATCTTAAATAACAAGCTTAATACATGCGATCCTATTGGGAAACTACAGAATTCACCATGATAGTTAGATTCCGTTACTTAAAAAGTTGCTATATATTGAAAAGCACCCTAATACAAACATGGCCCATTGGGAACTCACTGAATTCGCCAATTTGATTAAATACGTCAAAATTTTTCTATATCCCGAACAGTCCACTTATTACTACTGCGGCCTATTGGGAACTAACTGAACTCACCAAGTTACTGAGACGACTCAACAAATTCTGATAAATCTTTAAAAGTACACATATTACAAGAGCCTGCTACTGGGAACTAACTGAATTCACAAAGAAACAGTGTTTCAGATCGTAAAAACGTTGCTCTATCTTGAATAACAAGGTTATTACATGCGAATCCTATTGAGAAAACTCTGAATTCAACGTGATAAATAGATTCAGTTCCGTAAAATGTTGCTATATATTGAAATGCACACTCAAACAAGCATGTCCCAATGGCAACGCACTGAATTCGCCTAGAAATTTTGATCCATTCGTAAAACTTTTTCTATATCCCGAACAGTCCACTTATTACTACTCCGGTCTATTGGGTACTAACTGAATTCACCAAGTTACTGAGATCTGCTCACCAAATTTTGATAAATCTTTAAAAGTACACATATTACAAGAGCCTGCTACTGGGAACTAACTGAATTCACAAAGAAACAGTGTTTAAGTACGTTTAAACGTTGCGCTATCTTGAATAACAAGCTTATTACATGAGAATCCTATTGGCAACTACTGAATTCACCATGATACTTAGATTCTGTTACTTAAAATGTTGCTTTATATTGAAAAGCACACTCATACAAGCATGTCCCATTGGGAACTCACTGAATTCGCCTAGAAATTTTGATTCCATTCGTGAAAATTGTTCTATATCCCGAATAGTACACTTATTACTATTGCGGCCTACTAGGAACTAACTGAATTCACAAATGACTGAGATTCGGCTCACCAAATTTTGATAAATCTTTAAAAGTACACATATTACAAGAGCCTGCTACTGGGAACTCACTGAATTCAGAAAGAAAAAAATGTTTCATTTCGTTAAACCGTTGCTCTATCTTAAATAACAAGCTTATTACATGCGATCCTATTGGGAACCTACAGAATTCACCATGATAGTTAGATTCTGTTACTTAAAATGTTGCTTTATATTGAAAAGCACACTCATACAAGCATGTCCCATTGGGAACTCACTGAATTCACCAAGAAATTTTGATTTAATTCTTCAATTTTTCTATAACCCGAGCAGTCCACTTATTACTATTTCGGCCTCCTAGGAACTAACTTAAATCACCAAGTTACTGAGATTCGGCTCACGAAATTTTGATAAATCTTTAAAAGTACACATCTTACAAGAGTCTGCTACTGGGAACTAACTGAATTCACAAAGAAACAGTGTTTCAGTTCGTAACAACGTTGCTCTATCTTGAATAACAAGCTTATTACATGGGAATCCTATTGAGAAACCTCTGAATTCAACGTGATACATAGATTCAGTTCCGTAAAATGTTGCTATATATTGAAATGCACACTCAAACAAGCATGTCCCATTGGGAACTCACTGAATTCGCCTAGATATTTTGATCCAATTCGTCAAAGTTTTTCTATATACCGAGCATTCCACCTATTACTATTGCGGGCTACTAGGAACTAACTGAATTCACCAAGTTACTGAGATTCGGCTCAGCAAATTCTGATAAATCTTTAAAAGTACACATCTTACAAGAGCCTGCTACTGGGAACTAACTTAATTCACAAAGAATCAGCGTTTCAGTTCGTTAAAACTTTGCTCTATCTGGAATAACAAGCTTATCACATGTTAATCCTATTGGGAAACTACTGAATTCAAAGTGATACGTAGATTCAGTTCCTTAAAATGTTGCTATATATTGAAATGCACACTCATACAAGCATTTCCCATTTGGAACTAACTGAATTCGCCAATTTGATTCAATACGTGAAAATTTTTCTATATCCCGAACAGTCCACTTATTACTATTGCGGCCTACTAGGAACTAACTGAATTCACCAAGGTACTGAGATTCGGCTCAGCAAATTCTGATAAATCTTTAAAAGTACACATATTACAAGAGCCTGCTACTGGGAACTAACTGAATTCACGAAGAAACAGCGTTTCAGTTCGTTAAAACGTTGCTCTATCTGGAATAAGAAGCTTATTACATGTTAATCCCATTGGGAAAATACTGAATTCAAAGTGATACATAGATTCAGTTCCTTAAAATGTTGCTATATATTGAAATGCACACTCATACAAGCATGTGCCATTGGGAACTAACTGAATTCGCCAATTTGATTCAATACGTGAAAATTTTTCTATATCCCGAACAGTCCACTTATTACTACTGCGGCCTACTGGGAACTAACTGAATTCTCCAAGTTACTGAGATTCGACTCAGCAAATTTTCAAAAATCTTTAAAAGTACACATCTTACGAGAACGTGCTACTGGGAACTAACTGAATTCACAAAGAAACAGTGTTTCAGTTCGTTAAAACGTTGCGCTATCTTGAATAACAAGCTTATTACATGAGAATCCTATTGGCAACTACTGAATTCACCATGATACTTAGATTCTGTTACTTAAAATGTTGCTTTATATTGAAAAGCACACTCATACAAGCATGTCCCATTGGGAACTCACTGAATTCGCCTAGAAATTTTGATTCCATTCGTGAAAATTGTTCTATATCCCGAATAGTACACTTATTACTATTGCGGCCTACTAGGAACTAACTGAATTCACAAATGACTGAGATTCGGCTCACCAAATTTTGATAAATCTTTAAAAGTACACATATTACAAGAGCCTGCTACTGGGAACTCACTGAATTCAGAAAGAAAAAATGTTTCATTTCGTTAAAACGTTGCTCTATCTTAAATAAGAAACTTATTACATGCGATCCTATTGGGAACCTACAGAATTCACCATGATAGTTAGATTCTGCTACTTAAAATGTTGCTTTATATTGAAAAGCACACTCATACAAGCATGTCCCATTGGGAACTCACTGAATTCACCAAGAAATTTTGATTCAATTCGTCAAAATTTTTCTATATCCCAGCAGTCCACTTATTACTATTGAGGTCTAGGAGGAACTAACTGAATTCACCAAGTTACTGAGATAAGGCTCAGCAAATTTTGATAAATCTATAATTGTACACACCTTACAAGAGCCTGCTAATGGGAACTAACTGAATTCACAAAGAAACAGCGTTTCAGTTCGTTAAAACGTTGCTCTATCTGGAATAAGAAGCTTATTTCATGTTAATCCTATTGGGAAAATACTGAATTCAAAGTGATACATAGATTCTGTTCCTTAAAAGGTTGCTATATATTGAAATGCACACTCATACAAGCATGTCCCATTGGGAACTCACTGAATTCGCCAATTTGATTCAAAACGTGAAAATTTTTCTATATCCCGAACCGTCCACGTTTTACTACTGCGGCCTACTTGGAACTAACTGAATTCACCAAGTTACTGAGATTCGACTCAGCAAATTTTGAAAAATCTTTAAAAGTACACATATTACAAGAACCTGCTACTGGGAACTAACTGAATTCACAAAGAAACAGTTTTTCAGTTCGTTAAAAAGTTGCGCTATCTTGAATAACAAGCTTATTACATGAGAATCCTATTGGGAAACTACTGAATTCACCATGATACTTAGATCCGTTACTTAAAATGTTGCTATATACTGAAAAGCACACTCATAAAAGCATGTCCCACTGGGAACTCACTGAATTCGCCTAGAAATTTTGATTCCATTCGTGAAAATTTTCTATATCCCGAACAGTCCACTTATTACTATTGCGGCCTACTAGGAACTAACTGAATTCAACAATTTACTGAGATTCGGCTCACCAAATTTTGATAAATCTTTAAAAGTACACATATTACAAGGGCCTGCTACTGGGAACTAACTGAATTCACAAAGAAAAAGTGTTTCAGTTCGTTAAAACGTTGCTCTATCTTAAATAACAAGCTTATTACATGCGATCCTATTGGGAACCTACAGAAAATCACCATGAATATTAGATTCCGTTACTTAAAATGTTGCGATATATTGAAAAGCACACTCATACAAGCATGTCCTATTGGGAACTCACTGAATTCACCAAGAAATTTTGATTTAATTCGTGAAAATTTTTCTATATCCCGAGCAGTCCACTTATTACTATTGCGGCCTACTAGGAACTAACTGAATTCACCATGTTCCTGAGATTCAGCTCACGAAATTTTGTTAAATCTTTAAAAGTACACATCTTACAAGAGCCTGATACTGGGAACTAACTGATATCACAAAGAAACAGCGTTTCAGTTCTTAAAAACTTTGCTCTATCTTGAATAACAAGCTTATTACATGGGAATCCTATTGAGAAATCTCTGAATTCAACGTGATACATAGATTCAGTTCCGTAAAATGTTGCTATATATTGAAATGCACACTCTAACAAGCATGTCCCATTGGGAACTCCTTGAATTCGCCTAGAAATTTTGATTCTATTCGTGTAAATTTTTCTATATCCCGAACAGTCCACTTATTACTACTGCGGCCTATAGGGAACTAACTGAATTCACCAAGTTACTGAGATTCGGCTCAGCATATTTTGATAAATCTTTAAAAGTACACATCTTACAAGAGCCTGCTCCTGGGAACTAACTGAATTCACAAAGAAACAGCGTTTCAGTTCATTAAAACGTTGCTCTATCGGAAATAACAAGCTTATTACATGTTAATCCTATTGGGAATCTACTGAATGCAATGTGATTCATAGATTCAGTTCCTTAAAATGTTGCATTATATTGAAATGCACATTCTTACAAGCATGTCCATTGGGAACTAACTGAATTCGCCAATTTGATTCAATACGTGAAAATTTTTCTATATCCCGAACAGTCCTCTTATTACTATTGCTGCCTACTAGGAACTAACTGAATTCACCAAGTTACTGAGATTCGGCTCACAAATTTTGATAAATCTTTAAAAGTACATATCTTACAAGAGCCTGCAATTGGAACTAACTGAATTCACAAAGAAACAGCGTTTGAGTTCGTTAAAACGTTGCACTATCTTGAATAACAAGCTTATTACATGTTAATCCTATTGGGAACTACTGAATTCACCATGATACTTAGATTCCATTACTTAAAATGTTGCGATATATTGAAAAGCACACTCATCCAAGCATGTCCCATTGGGAACTCACTGAATTCGCCTAGAAATTTTGATTCCATTCGTGAAAATTTTTCTATATCCCGAACAGTCCACTTATTACTATTGCGGCCTACTAGGAATGAACTGAATTCACCTAGTTACTGAGATTCGACCAAGCAAATTTTGAAAAATCTTTAAAAGTACACATATTACAAGAATCTGCTACTGGGAAGTAACTGAATTCACAAAGAAACAGTGTTCCAGTTCGTTAAACCGTTGCGCTATCTTGAATTACAAGCTTATTACATGTTAATCCTATTGGGAACTACTGAATTCACCATGATACTTAGATTCCGTTACTTACAATGTTGCTATATATTGAAAAGCACACTCTTACAAGCATGTCCCATTGGGAACTCACTGATTTCGAAAAGAAATTTTGATTCCATTCGTGAAAAATTTTCTATATCCAGAACAGTCCACTTATTACTATTGCGACCTACGAGGAACTAACTGAATTCACCAAGTTACTGAGATTCGGCTCACCAAATTATGATAAATCTTTAAAAGTACACATATTACAAGAACCTGCTACTGGGAACTAACTGAATTCCCAAAGAAAAAGTGTTTCAGTTCGTTAAAACGTTGCTCTATCTTAAATAACAAGCTTATTACATGTGATCCTATTGGGAACCTACAGAATTCACCATGATAGTTAGATTCCGTTACTTAAAATGTTGCTATATATTGAAAACCACACTCATACAAGTTGTCCCTTTGGGAACTCACTGAATTCGCCTAGAAATTTTGATCCAATTCGTCAAATTTTTCTATATACCGAGCAGTCCAATAATTACGGGCTACTAGGAACTGACTGAATTCACCAAGTTCCTGAGATTCGGCTCAGCAAATTTTCCTTTTTCTTTTCTTTTTTTTTTTTTCGGAGCTTGGGACGGACCCAGGGCCTTGTGCTTCCAAGGCAAGCGCTCTACCGCTGAGCTAAATCACCAGCCCCTCCCAAATTTTGATAAATCTTTAAAAGTACACATATTACAAGAGCCTGATACTGGGAACTAACTGAATTCACAAAGAAAAAGTGTTTCAGTTCGTTGAAACTTTGCTCTATCTTAAATAACAAGCTTATTGCTTGCGATCCTATTGGGAACCTACAGAATTCACCATGATAGTTAGATTCAGTTACTTAAAATGTTGCTATATATTGAAAAGCACACTCATACAAGCATGTCACATTGGGAACTCAATGAATTCACCAAGAAATTTTCATTCAATTCGTCAAAATTTTTCTATATCCCGAGCAGTCCACTTATTACTATTGCGGCCTACTAGGAGCTAACTGAATTCACCAAGTTACTGAGATTCAGCTCACGAAATTTTGATAAATCTTTAAAAGTACACAGCTTACAAGAGCCTGCTACTGGGAACTAACTGAATTCAAAAAAGAAAGAGCGTTTCAGTTCGTTAAAACGTTGCTCTATCTTGAATAAATAGCTTATTACATGTTAATCCTATTGGGAAACTACTGAATTCAACGTGATACATAGATTCAGTTCCTTAAAATGTTGCTATATATTGAAATGCACACTCATACAAGCATGTCCCATTGGGAACTAACTGAATTCGCCAATTTGATTCATTCAAATCGTGAAAATTTTTCTATATCCCGAACCGTCCACTTTTTACTACTGCGCCCTACTGGGAACTAACTGAATTCACCAAGTTGCTGAGATTCGACTCAGCAAATTGTGAAAAATCTTTAAAACTACACATATTACAAGAACCTGCTACTGGGAACTAACGGAATTCACAAAGAAACAGTTTTTCAGTTCCTTAAAAAGTTGCGCTATCTTGAATAACAAGCTTATTACATGAGAATCCTATTGTGAAACTACTGAATTCACCATGATACTTAGATCCGTAACATAAAATGTTGCTATATACTGAAAAGCACACTCATACAAGCATGTCCCATTGGGAACTCACTGAATTCGCCTAGAAATTTTGATTCCATTCGTGAAAATTTTCTATATCCCGAACAGTCCACTTATTACTATTGCGGCCTACTGGGAACTAACTGAATTCAACAATTTACTGAGATTCGGTTCACCAAATTTTGATAAATCTTTAAAAGTACACATATTACAAGGGCCTGCTACTGGGAACTAACTGAATTCACAAAGAAAATGTGTTTCAGTTCGTTAAAACGTTGCTCTATCTTAAATAACAAGCTTATTACATGCGATACTATTGGGAACCTACAGAATTCACCATGAATATTAGATTCCGTTACTTAAAATATTGCGATATATTGAAAAGCACACTCATACAAGCATGTCCAATTGGGAACTCACTGAATTCACCAAGAAATTTTGATTCAATTCGTCAAAATTTTTCTATATCCCGAGCAGTCCACTTATTACTATTGCGGCCTACTAGGAACTAACTGAATTCACCATGTTACTGAGATTCGGCTCACGAAATTTTGTTAAATCTTTAAAAGTACACATCTTACAAGAGCCTGATACTGGGAACTAACTGATATCACAAAGAAACAGCGTTTCAGTTCTTAAAAACGTTGCTCTATCTTGAATAACAAGCTTATTACATGGGAATCCTATTGAGAAACCTCTGAATTCAACGTGATACATAGATTCAGTTCCGGAAAATGTTGCTATATATTGAAATGCACACTCTAACAAGCATGTCCCATTGGGAACTCCTTGAATTCGCCTAAAATTTTGATTCTATTCGTGTAAATTTTTCTATATCCCGAACAGTCCACTTATTACTACTGCGGCCTATAGGGAACTAACTGAATTCACCAAGTTACTGAGATTCGGCTCAGCATATTTTGATAAATCTTTAAAAGTACACATATTACAAGAGCCTGATACTGGGAACTAACTGAATTCACAAAGAAAATGTGTTTCAGTTCGTTAAAACGTTGCTCTATCTTAAATAACAAGCTTATTACATGCGATACTATTGGGAACCTACAGAATTCACCATGAATATTAGATTCCGTTACTTAAAATGTTGCGATATATTGAAAAGCACACTCATACAAGCATGTCCTATTGGGAACTCACTCTATTCACCAAGAAATATTGATATAATTCGTCAAAATTTTTCTATATCCCAAGCAGTCCACTTATTACTATTGCGGCCTACTAGGAACTAACTGAATTCACCAAGTTACTGAGATTCGGCTCACGAAATTTTGATAAATCTTTAAAAGTACACAGCTTACAAGAGCCTGCTCCTGGGAACTAACTGAATTCACAAAGAAACAGCGTTTCAGTTCGTTAAAACGTTGCTCTATCGGGAATAACAAGCTTATTACATGTTAATCCTATTGGGAACCTACTGAATTCAATGTGATTCATTGATTCAGTTTCTTAAAATGTTGCATTATATTGAAATGCACATTCTTACAAGCATGTCCATTGGGAACTAACTGAATTCGCCAATTTGATTCAATACGTGAAAAATTTTCTATATCCCGAACAGTCCTCTTATTACTATTGCGGCCTACTAGGAACTAACTGAATTCAACAAGTTACTGAGATTCGGCTCACAAATTTTGATAAATCTTTAAAAGTACATATCTTACAAGAGCCTGCAATTGGAACTAACTGAATTCACAAAGAAACAGCGTTTGAGTTCGTTAAAACGTTGCGCTATCTTGAATAACAAGCTTATTACATGTTAATCCTATTGGGAACTACTGAATTCACCATAATACTTAGATTCCATTACTTAAAATGTTGCGATATATTGAAAAGCACACTCAACCAAACATGTCCCATTGGGAACTCAATGAATTCGCCTAGAAATTTTGATTCCATTCGTGAAAATTTTTCTAAATCCCGAACAGTCCACTTATTACTATTGCGGCCTACTAGGAATGAACTGAATTCACCAAGTTACTGAGATTCGACCAAGCAAATTTTGAAAAATCTTTAAAAGTACACATATTACAAAATCTGCTACTGGGAACTAACTGAATTCACAAAGAAACAGTGTTCCAGTTCGTTAAACCGTTGCGCTATCTTGAATAACAAGCTTATTACATGTTAATCCTATTGGGAACTACTGAATTCACCATGATACTTAGATTCCGTTACTTAAAATGTTGCTATATATTGAAAAGCACACTCTTACAAACATGTCCCATTGGGAACTCACTGAATTTGCCTAGAAATTTTTATTCCATTCCTGAAAATTTTCCTATATCCCGAACAGTCCACTTATTACTATTGCGACCTACTAGGAACTAACTGAATTCACCAAGTTACTGAGATTCGGCTCACCAAATTTTGATAAATATTTAAAAGTAAACATAGTACAAGAGCCTGCTTCTGGGAACTAATTGAATTCACAAAGAAACAGTGTTTAAGTTCGTTAAAACGTTGCGCTATCTTGAATAGCAAGCTTATTACATGAGAATCCTATTTGGCAACTACTGAATTTACCATGATACTTAGATTCCGTTACTTAAAACGTTCCTATATATTGAAAAGGACACTCATACAAGCATGTCCCATTGGGAACTGACTGAATTCAACAAGAAATATTGATTCAATTCGTGAAAATTTTTCTATATCCCGAGCAGTCCACTTATTACTATTCCGGCCTACTACGAACTAACTGAATTCAAGAAGTTACTGAGATTCGGCTTAGCAAATTTGGATAAATCGTTAAAAGTACACATATTACAAGAGCCTGCTACTGGGAACTAACTGAATTCACAAAGAAAAAGTGTGTCAGTTCGTTAAAACTTTGCTCTATCTTAAATAACAAGCTTAATACATGCGATCCTATTGGGAAACTACAGAATTCACCATGATAGTTAGATTCCGTTACTTAAAAAGTTGCTATATATTGAAAAGCACCCTAATACAAACATGGCCCATTGGGAACTCACTGAATTCGCCAATTTGATTAAATACGTCAAAATTTTTCTATATCCCGAACAGTCCACTTATTACTACTGCGGCCTATTGGGAACTAACTGAATTCGCCAAGTTACTGAGATTCGGCTCAACAAATTTTGATAAATCTTTAAAAGTACACATATTACAAGAGCCTGCTACTGGGAACTAACTGAATTCACAAAGAAACAGTGTTTCAGTTCGTAAAAACGTAACTCTGTCTTGAATAACAAGCTTATTAAATGCGAATCCTATTGAGAAACCTCTGATTTCAACGTGATACATAGCTTCAGTTCCGTAAAATGTTGCTACATATTGAAATGTACACTCAAACAAGCATGTTCCATTGGGAACTCACTGAATTCGCCTAGATATTTTGATCCAATTCGTCAAAATTTTTCTCTATCCCGAGCAGTCCACTTATTACTATTGCGGACTACTAGGAACTAACTGAACTCACCAAGTTACTGAGATTCGGCTGAGCAAATTTGGATAAATCTTTAAAAGTACACATATTACAAGAGCCTGCTACTGGGAACTAACTGAATTCACAAAGAAAAAGTGTGTCAGTTCGTTAAAACGTTGCTCTATCTTAAATAACAAGCTTAATACATGCGATCCTATTGGGAAACTACAGAATTCACCATGATAGTTAGATTCCGTTACTTAAAAAGTTGCTATATATTGAAAAGCACCCTAATACAAACATGGCCCATTGGGAACTCACTGAATTCGCCAATTTGATTAAATACGTCAAAATTTTTCTATATCCCGAACAGTCCACTTATTACTACTGCGGCCTATTGGGAACTAACTGAACTCACCAAGTTACTGAGACGACTCAACAAATTCTGATAAATCTTTAAAAGTACACATATTACAAGAGCCTGCTACTGGGAACTAACTGAATTCACCAAGAAACAGTGTTTCAGTTCGTAAAAACGTTGCTCTATCTTGAATAACAAGGTTATTACATGCGAATCCTATTGAGAAAACTCTGAATTCAACGTGATAAATAGATTCAGTTCCGTAAAATGTTGCTATATATTGAAATGCACACTCAAACAAGCATGTCCCAATGGCAACGCACTGAATTCGCCTAGAAATTTTGATCCATTCGTAAAACTTTTTCTATATCCCGAACAGTCCACTTATTACTACTCCGGTCTATTGGGTACTAACTGAACTCACCAAGTTACTGAGATCTGCTCACCAAATTTTGATAAATCTTTAAAAGTACACATATTACAAGAGCCTGCTACTGGGAACTAACTGAATTCACAAAGAAACCGTGTTTAAGTACGTTTAAACGTTGCGCTATCTTGAATAACAAGCTTATTACATGAGAATCCTATTGGCAACTACTGAATTCACCATGATACTTAGATTCTGTTACTTAAAATGTTGCTTTATATTGAAAAGCACACTCATACAAGCATGTCCCATTGGGAACTCACTGAATTCGCCTAGAAATTTTGATTCCATTCGTGATAATTGTTCTATATCCCGAATAGTACACTTATTACTATTGCGGCCTACTAGGAACTAACTGAATTCACAAATGACTGAGATTCGGCTCACCAAATTTTGATAAATCTTTAAAAGTACACATATTACAAGAGCCTGCTACTGGGAACTCACTGAATTCAGAAAGAAAAAAATGTTTCATTTCGTTAAACCGTTGCTCTATCTTAAATAACAAGCTTATTACATGCGATCCTATTGGGAACCTACAGAATTCACCATGATAGTTAGATTCTGTTACTTAAAATGTTGCTTTATATTGAAAAGCACACTCATACAAGCATGTCCCATTGGGAACTCACTGAATTCACCAAGAAATTTTGATTTAATTCTTCAATTTTTCTATAACCCGAGCAGTCCACTTATTACTATTTCGGCCTCCTAGGAACTAACTTAAATCACCAAGTTACTGAGATTCGGCTCACGAAATTTTGATAAATCTTTAAAAGTACACATCTTACAAGAGTCTGCTACTGGGAACTAACTGAATTCACAAAGAAACAGTGTTTCAGTTCGTAACAACGTTGCTCTATCTTGAATAACAAGCTTATTACATGGGAATCCTATTGAGAAACCTCTGAATTCAACGTGATACATAGATTCAGTTCCGTAAAATGTTGCTATATATTGAAATGCACACTCAAACAAGCATGTCCCATTGGGAACTCACTGAATTCGCCTAGAAATTTTGATCCAATTCGTCAAAGTTTTTCTATATACCGAGCAGTCCACCTATTACTATTGCGGGCTACTAGGAACTAACTGAATTCACCAAGTTACTGAGATTCGGCTCAGCAAATTCTGATAAATCTTTAAAAGTACACATCTTACAAGAGCCTGCTACTGGGAACTAACTTAATTCACAAAGAATCAGCGTTTCAGTTCGTTAAAACTTTGCTCTATCTGGAATAACAAGCTTATCACATGTTAATCCTATTGGGAAACTACTGAATTCAAAGTGATACGTAGATTCAGTTCCTTAAAATGTTGCTATATATTGAAATGCACACTCATACAAGCATTTCCCATTTGGAACTAACTGAATTCGCCAATTTGATTCAATACGTGAAAATTTTTCTATATCCCGAACAGTCCACTTATTACTATTGCGGCCTACTAGGAACTAACTGAATTCACCAAGGTACTGAGATTCGGCTCAGCAAATTCTGATAAATCTTTAAAAGTACACATATTACAAGAGCCTGCTACTGGGAACTAACTGAATTCACGAAGAAACAGCGTTTCAGTTCGTTAAAACGTTGCTCTATCTGGAATAAGAAGCTTATTACATGTTAATCCCATTGGGAAAATACTGAATTCAAAGTGATACATAGATTCAGTTCCTTAAAATGTTGCTATATATTGAAATGCACACTCATACAAGCATGTGCCATTGGGAACTAACTGAATTCGCCAATTTGATTCAATACGTGAATATTTTTCTATATCCCGAACAGTCCACTTATTACTACTGCGGCCTACTGGGAACTAACTGAATTCTCCAAGTTACTGAGATTCGACTCAGCAAATTTTCAAAAATCTTTAAAAGTACACATCTTACGAGAACGTGCTACTGGGAACTAACTGAATTCACAAAGAAACAGTGTTTCAGTTCGTTAAAACGTTGCGCTATCTTGAATAACAAGCTTATTACATGAGAATCCTATTGGCAACTACTGAATTCACAATGATACTTAGATTCTGTTACTTAAAATGTTGCTTTATATTGAAAAGCACACTCATACAAGCATGTCCCATTGGGAACTCACTGAATTCGCCTAGAAATTTTGATTCCATTCGTGAAAATTGTTCTATATCCCGAATAGTACACTTATTACTATTGCGGCCTACTAGGAACTAACAGAATTCACAAATGACTGAGATTCGGCTCACCAAATTTTGATAAATCTTTAAAAGTACACATATTACAAGAGCCTGCTACTGGGAACTCACTGAATTCACAAAGAAAAAATGTTTCATTTCGTTAAAACGTTGCTCTATCTTAAATAAGAAAATTATTACATGCGATCCTATTGGGAACCTACAGAATTCACCATGATAGTTAGATTCTGTTACTTAAAATGTTGCTTTATATTGAAAAGCACACTCATACAAGCATGTCCCATTGGGAACTCACTGAATTCACCAAGAAATTTTGATTCAATTCGTCAAAATTTTTCTATATCCCAGCAGTCCACTTATTACTATTGCGGTCTAGGAGGAACTAACTGAATTCACCAAGTTACTGAGATAAGGCTCAGCAAATTTTGATAAATCTATAATTGTACACACCTTACAAGAGCCTGCTAATGGGAACTAACTGAATTCACAAAAAAACAGCGTTTCAGTTCGTTAAAACGTTGCTCTATCTGGAATAAGAAGCTTATTTCATGTTAATCGTATTGGGAATCTACTGAATTCAAAGTTATACATAGACTCAGTTCCTTAAAATGTTGCTATATATTGAAATGCACACTCATACAAGCATGTCCCATTGGGGACTAACTGAGTTCGCCAATTTGATTCAATACGTGAAAATTTTTCTTTTTTTTCTTTTTTTTTTAAATTTATAGAATACTTTATTAGTGCTTGTAATCATACCCACCTAGATAAGGCCTTACATATTTAATACAGTGTGTTACCCCTGTACAAATGGAAAAAATCTTAAGTTCAACATTTCTAGACCCATATGGCTGTTAATTTCTGTACAGTGCCAACTCAACATAGTAAACGGGGATACTTTTTCCAAAGTTGACAGCACAGCTAAAGTTTCAAAAAATTCAGATTATATATCTGTATATATATTTTTATATTTATATAATAAGACCAATAATAGCAGTGTGTTATGCAGCAACAGCAGCAACAGCTTTTCCAGGTTCTGCAGTCATCTGAACAAAACTGTAGAGACAACCAGCACACTCCATTAAAAAAAAAAGTAAAAAAACAAAACCCGAGAAAACAGCACAGTCCTGTTACTCTTGTGGTTCTGGCACCATTTTTTTTTTAAATTAGCTTCTCAATCATCATCTGGAAAGAAAACATTCTGAGCAACATCATTAAAAACAGCTCTGATAAAGCACGGTCACTACTACGTATCATAAAGCAGGTACAAGCTATTTTACATCCACAGAGGTATGATACAGTACTGTCCTACATCTATAATACTAGAGGATACAATTTAAAAGGCATTATTTGAGACTTGATTCTACTTTTCCAGCAGAGGGCCCAAAGGATGGTGTGACACAGCTTTGTAAAGAAACATACTCTAGACAGGATTTTTTTTCACTAGTGGCACAGTTCTAAGGATTCATTCTCTCCATGAATGTCAGCTAAAACCGTTATTAAAATAATGAAATATCCCTAGAACAAAACCGTATAACCACCGGATTCACATGAAGATGACCTAGTGGAGACAAGCTGGACCTCACCTTACCAACAAGCTATCAAATCTGTTATGTTTAAACAGTGAGACCTCCAAGGAGGAGATGCCAAGTAGTGCTTCAAAGCTTCGGACCACAATCACACACAGCATCCTTTTCAACAGAAGCAGAAGCTCATCTGAATATGCTCAAGGATGCTGACATCAACATTTAATCATCTCCTCACTCATCCAGGAAGAAGGGGAGATCAGTTACTACTGTACTTTATTGTGTTCAACCAAATCACCATGTTACAAAAATAGCAAGCTGCCATAATAAAAAAAAGGCTCCTCTATCCAGCACCAGATAGCATCATTTTACTTTCAAGCCTAGAAATTGCACACTTGTATATAAACCAACCGAAGATGAGGATTGAGAGTTCATCTTGGTGGATTTTTCCTTTGATGAATATGAAGTGTCCTTCCTTATCTTTTTTGATGACTTTTAATTGAAAATTGATTTTATTTGATATTAGAATGGCTACTCCAGCTTGCTTCTTCTGACCATTTGCTTGGAAAGTTGTTTTCCAGCCTTTCACTCTGAGGTAGTGTCTGTCTTTGTCTCTGAGGTGTGTTTCCTGTAGGCAGCAGAATGTAGGGTCCTCATTGCGTATCCAGTTTGTTAATCTATGTCTTTTTATTGGGGAGTTGAGGCCATTGATGTTGAGAGATATTAAGTAATAGTGATTATTGCTTCCTGTTATATTCATATTCGGATGTGAGGTTATGTTTGTGTGCTTTTCTTCTCTTTGTTTTGTTGCCAAGATGATTAGTTTCTTGCTACTAGTGTATAGCTTGCCTCCTTATGTTGGGCTTTACCCTTTATTATCCTTTGTAGTGCTGGATTTGTAGAAAGATATTGTGTAAATTTAGTTTTGTCATGGAATATCTTGGTTTCTCCATCTATGTTAATTGAGAGTTTTGCAGGATACAGTAACCTGGGCTGGCATTTGTGTTCTCTTAGGGTCTGTATGACATCTGTCCAGGATCTTCTGGCCTTCATAGTTTCTGGCGAAAAGTCTGGTGTGATTCTGATAGGTCTGCCTTTATATGTTACTTGACCTTTTTCCCTTACTGCTTTTAATATTCTTTCTTTATTTTGTGCGTTTGGTGTTTTGACAATTTTGTGACGGGAGGTGTTTCTTTTCTGGTCCAATCTATTTGGAGTTCTGTAGGCTTCTTGTATGCCTATGGGTATCTCTTTTTTTAGGTTAGGGAAGTTTTCTTCTATGATTTTGTTGAAGATATGTACTGGTCCTTTGAGCTGGGAGTCTTCACTCTCTTCTATACCTATTATCCTTAGATTTGATCTTCTCAATGAGTCCTGGATTTCTTGTATGTTTTGGACCAGTAGCTTTTTCTGCTTTACAGTATCTTTGACAGTTGAGTCAATGATTTCTATGGAATCTTCTGCTCCCGAGATTCTCTCTTCCATCTCTTGTATTCTGTTGGTGAAGCTTGTATCTACAGCTCCTTGTCTTTTCTTCTGATTTTCTATGTCCAGGGTTGTTTCCATGTGTTCTTTCTTGATTGCTTCTATTTCCATTTTTAATTCCTTCAACTGTTTGATTGTGTTTTCCTGGAATTCTTTCAGGGATTTTTGCGATTCCTCTCTGTAGGCTTCTACTTGTTCTCTAAGGGAGTTCTTTATGTCTTTCTTGAAGTCCTCCAGCATCATGATCAAATATGATTTTGAAACTAGATCTTGCTTTTCTGGTGTGTTTGGATATTGCGTGTTTGTTTTGGTGGGAGAATTGGGCTCCGATGATGCCATGTAGTCTTGGTTTCTGTTGCTTGGGTTCCTGCGCTTGCCTCTCGCCATCAGATTATCTCTAGTGTTACTTTGTTCTGCTATTTCTGACCGTGGCTAGACTGTCCTATAAGCCTGTGTGTCAGGAGTGCTGTAGACCTGTTTTCCTGTTTTCTTTCAGCCAGTTATGGGGACAGAGTGTTCTGCTTTCGGGCGTGTAGTTTTTCCTCTCTACAGGTCTTCAGCTGTTCCTGTGGGCCTGTGTCTTGAGTTCACCAGGCAGGTTTCCTGCAGGGGAAAAGTTGGTCCCACCTGTGGTTCCAAGGCTCAAGTTTGCTCGTGGGGTACTGCCTAAGTCCTCTCCGCTGTGGGAGCAACCGGGAAGATGTGCGCCGCTCTTTCCGGGAGCCTCCGCACACCAGGGCTCCAGATGATGCCTGGTGTTCTCCTCTGGCGTCTGGACGTGCACAGAGTGCAGCGTCCCCTGGTCTCCCAGGCGTGTCTGCCTCTCTGAAGGTTCAGCTCTCCCTCCCACGGGATCTGGGTGCAGAAACTGTTTATCCGGTCTGTTTCCTTCAGGTTCCAGAGTGTCTCAGGCGCAGGGGTCCTGCCGCTCCTGGGCCCTCCCCCACGGGAACCCAGAGGCCTTACACAGCTGCCTCTTGGGCCAGGGACGTGGGCAGGGGTGGGCAGTGTTGGTGGTCTCCTCCGCTCTGCAGCCTCAGGAGTGCCCACCTGATCAGGCGGTGAGGTCTCTCTCCCACGGGGTTTGGGAGCGAGAGCTGCTGCGGGCCGGGATCCGAGGGTGTGGGACTTCCGGTAAACACAGGAAGTGCCCGGTCCCAGAGGAATTTTAACTCTGTGTGTCCTGAGTTCACCAGGCAGGTTTCTTGCAGGGGAAAAGTTGGTCCTACCTGCGGTTCCAAGGCTCAAGTTTGCTCGTGGGGTACTGCCAAGTCCTCTCCGCTGTGGCAGCAACCGGGAAGATCTGCGCCGCTCTTTCCAGGAGCCTCCGTGCACCAGGGTTCCAGATGGCGTTTGGTGTTTTCCTCTGGCGTCCGGACGTGCACAGAGTGCAGCCTCCTCTGGTCTCCCAGGCGTGTCTGCCTCTCTGAAGGTTCAGCTCTCCCTCCCACGGGATCTGGGTGCAGAGAACTGTTTATCCGGTCTGTTTGCTTCAGGTTCCGGCGGTGTCTCAGGCGCAGGGGTCCTGCCGCTCCTGGGCCCTCACCTATGGGAACCCAGAGGCCTTATACAGTTGCCTCTTGGGCCAGGGATGTGGGCAGTGGTGGGCAGTGTTGGTGGTCTCCTCCTCCCGGAAGCCTCAGGAGTGCCCACCTGATCAGGAGGTGAGGTCTCTCTCCCACGGGGTTTGGGAGCAGAGAGCTGCTGCGGGCCGGGATCCGTGGGTGTCTGAAAATTTTTCTATATCCCAAACCATCCACTTATTACTACAGCGGCCTACTGGGAACTAACTGAATTCACCAAGTTACTGATATTCGACTAAGCAAATTTTCAAAAATCTTTAAAAGCACACATATTACAAGAACCTGCTACTGGGAACTAACTGAATGCACAAATAAACAGTGTTTCAGTTCGTTAAAACGTGGCGCTATCTTGAATAACAAGATTATTACATGAGAATCCTATTGGGAAACTACTGAATTCACCATGATACTTAGATTCTGTTACATACAATGTTGCTATATATTGAAAAGCACACTCATACAAGCATGTCCCATTGGGAACTCACTGAATTCGCCTAGAAATTTTAATTCCATTCGTGAAAATTTTTCTATATCCCGAACAGTCCACTTATTACTATTGCGGCCTACTGGGAAATAACTGAATTCACCAAGTTACTGATATTCGGCTCACCAAATTTTGATAAATCTTTAAAAGTACACATATTACAGAGCCTGCTACTGGGAACTAACTGAATTCACAAAGAAAAAGTGTTTCAGTTTGTTAAAACATTGCTCTATATTAAATAACAAGCTTACTACATGCGGTCCTATTGGGAACCTACAGAATTCACCATGATAGTTAGATTCCGTTACTTAAAATGTTGCGATATATTGAAAAGCACACTCATACAAGCATGTCCCATTGGGAGCTCACTGAATTCACCAAGAAATTTTGATTTAATTCGTCAAAATTTTTCTATATCCCAAGCAGTCCACTTATTACTATTGAGGCCTACTAGGAACTAACTGAATTCACCAAGTTACTGAGATTCGGCTCACGAAATTTTGTTAAATCTTTAAAAGTACACATCTTACAAGAGCCTGATACTGGGAAATAACTGAATTCACAAAGAAACAGTGTTTCAGTTCGTAAAAACGTTGCTCTATCTTGAATAACAAGCTTATTACATGGGAATCCTATTGAGAAACCTCTGAATTCAACGTGATACATAGATTCAGTTCCGGAAAATGTTGCTATATATTGAAATGCACACTCAAACAAGCATGTACCATTGGGAACTCACTGAATTCGCCTAGAAATTTTGATCCAATTCGTCAAAATTTTTCTATATACCGAGCAGTCCACTTATTACTATTGCGGACTACTAGGAACTAAGTGAATTCACAAAGTTTCTGAGATTCGGCTCAGCAAATTCTGATAAATCTTTAAAAGTACACATCTTACAAGAGCCTGCTACTGGGAACTAACTTAATTCACAAAGAAACAGCGTTTCAGTTCGTTAAAACGTTGCTCTATCTGGAATAACAAGCTTATTACATGTTAATCCTATTGGAAAACTACTGAATTCAAAGTGATACATAGATTCAGTTCCTTAAAATGTTGCTATATATTGAAATGCACACTCATACAAGTTTGTCCCATTGGGAACTAACTGAATTCGCCAATTTGATTCAATACGTGAAAATTTTTCTATATCCCGAACCGTCCACTTATTACTACTGCGGCCAACTGGGAACTAACTGAATTCACCAAGTTACTGAGATTCGGCTCAGCAAATTTTCCTTTTTCTTTTCTTTTTTTTTTCGGAGCTGGGGACGGAACCCAGGGCCATGTGCTTCCTAGGCAAGCGCTCTACCGCTGAGCTAAATCACCAGCCCCTCCCAAATTTTGAAAATCTTTAAAAGTACACATATTACAAGAGCCTGATACTGGGAACTAACTGAATTCACAAAGAAAATGTGTTTCAGTTCGTTAAAACGTTGCTCTATCTTAAATAACAAGCTTATTACATGCGATACTATTGGGAACCTACAGAATTCACCATGAATATTAGATTCCGTTACTTAAAATGTTGCGATATATTGAAAAGCACACTCATACAAGCATGTCCTATTGGGAACTCACTGAATTCACCAAGAAATATTGATATAATTCGTCAAAATTTTTCTATATCCCGAGCAGTACACTTATTACTATTGCGGCCTACTAGGAACTAACTGAATTCACCAAGTTACTGAGATTCGGCTCACGAAATTTTGATAAATCTTTAAAAGTACACAGCTTACAAGAGCCTGCTCCTGGGAACTAACTGAATTCAAAAAAGAAACAGCGTTTCAGTTCGTTAAAACGTTGCTATATCTTGAATAACAAGCTTATTACATGTTAATCCTATTGGGAAACTACTGAATTCAAAGTGATACATAGATTCAGTTCCTTAAAAGTTTGCTATATATTGAAATGCACACTCATACAAGCATGTCCCATTGGGAACTCACTGAATTCGCCAATTTGATTCAAAACGTGAAAATTTTTCTATATCCCGAACCGTCCACGTTTTACTACTGCGGCCTACTTGGAACTAACTGAATTCACCAAGTTACTGAGATTCGACTCAGCAAATTTTGAAAAATCTTTAAAAGTACACATATTACAAGAACCTGCTACTGGGAACTAACTGAATTCACAAAGAAACAGTTTTTCAGTTCGTTAAAAAGTTGCGCTATCTTGAATAACAAGCTTATTACATGAGAATCCTATTGGGAAACTACTGAATTCACCATGATACTTAGATCCGTTACTTAAAATGTTGCTATATACTGAAAAGCACACTCATAAAAGCATGTCCCACTGGGAACTCACTGAATTCGCCTAGAAATTTTGATTCCATTCGTGAAAATTTTCTATATCCCGAACAGTCCACTTATTACTATTGCGGCCTACTAGGAACTAACTGAATTCAACAATTTACTGAGATTCGGCTCACCAAATTTTGATAAATCTTTAAAAGTACACATATTACAAGGGCCTGCTACTGGGAACTAACTGAATTCACAAAGAAAAAGTGTTTCAGTTCGTTAAAACGTTGCTCTATCTTAAATAACAAGCTTATTACATGCGATCCTATTGGGAACCTACAGAAAATCACCATGAATATTAGATTCCGTTACTTAAAATGTTGCGATATATTGAAAAGCACACTCATACAAGCATGTCCTATTGGGAACTCACTGAATTCACCAAGAAATTTTGATTTAATTCGTGAAAATTTTTCTATATCCCGAGCAGTCCACTTATTACTATTGCGGCCTACTAGGAACTAACTGAATTCACCATGTTCCTGAGATTCAGCTCACGAAATTTTGTTAAATCTTTAAAAGTACACATCTTACAAGAGCCTGATACTGGGAACTAACTGATATCACAAAGAAACAGCGTTTCAGTTCTTAAAAACTTTGCTCTATCTTGAATAACAAGCTTATTACATGGGAATCCTATTGAGAAATCTCTGAATTCAACGTGATACATAGATTCAGTTCCGTAAAATGTTGCTATATATTGAAATGCACACTCTAACAAGCATGTCCCATTGGGAACTCCTTGAATTCGCCTAGAAATTTTGATTCTATTCGTGTAAATTTTTCTATATCCCGAACAGTCCACTTATTACTACTGCGGCCTATAGGGAACTAACTGAATTCACCAAGTTACTGAGATTCGGCTCAGCATATTTTGATAAATCTTTAAAAGTACACATCTTACAAGAGCCTGCTCCTGGGAACTAACTGAATTCACAAAGAAAAAGCGTTTCAGTTCATTAAAACGTTGCTCTATCGGAAATAACAAGCTTATTACATGTTAATCCTATTGGGAACCTACTGAATCCAATGTGATTCATAGATTCAGTTCCTTAAAATGTTGCATTATATTGAAATGCACATTCTTACAAGCATGTCCATTGGGAACTAACTGAATTCGCCAATTTGATTCAATACGTGAAAATTTTTCTATATCCTGAACAGTCCACTTATTACTATTGCGGCCTACTAGGAACGAACTGAATTCACCAAGTTACTAGGATTCGGCTCACAAATTTTGATAAATCTTTAAAAGTACATATCTTACAAGAGCCTGCAATTGGAACTAACTGAATTCACAAAGAAACAGCGTTTGAGTTCGTTAAAACGTTGCGCTATCTTGAATAACAAGCTTATTACATGTTAATCCTATTGGGAACTACTGAATTCACCATAATACTTAGATTCCATTACTTAAAATGTTGCGATATATTGAAAAGCACACTCAACCAAACATGTCCCATTGGGAACTCACCGAATTCGCCTAGAAATTTTGTTTCTATTCGTCAAAATTTTTCTATATCCCGAGCAGTCCACTTATTACTATTGCGGCCTAGTAGGAACGAAATGAATTCACCAAGTTACTGAGATTCGACCAAGCAAATTTTGAAAAATCTTTAAAAGTACACATATTACAAAATCTGCTACTGGGAACTAACTGAATTCACAAAGAAACAGTGTTCCAGTTCGTTAAACCGTTGCGCTATCTTGAATAACAAGCTTATTACATGTTAATCCTACTGGGAACTACTGAATTCACCATGATACTTAGATTCCGTTACTTAAAATGTTGCTATATATTGAAAAGCACACTCTTACAAACATGTCCCATTGGGAACTCACTGAATTTGCCTAGAAATTTTTATTCCATTCCTGAAAATTTTCCTATATCCCGAACAGTCCACTTATTACTATTGCGACCTACTAGGAACTAACTGAATTCACCAAGTTACTGAGATTCGGCTCACCAAATTTTGATAAATATTTAAAAGTAAACATAGTACAAGAGCCTGCTTCTGGGAACTAATTGAATTCACAAAGAAACAGTGTTTAAGTTCGTTAAAACGTTGCGCTATCTTGAATAGCAAGCTTATTACATGAGAATCCTATTTGGCAACTACTGAATTTACCATGATACTTAGATTCCGTTACTTAAAACGTTCCTATATATTGAAAAGGACACTCATACAAGCATGTCCCATTGGGAACTGACTGAATTCAACAAGAAATTTTGATTCAATTCGTGAAAATTTTTCTATATCCCGAATAGTCCACTTATTACTATTCCGGCCTAGTACGAACTAACTGAATTCAAGAAGTTACTGAGATTCGGCTGAGCAAATTTGGATAAATCTTTAAAAGTACACATATTACAAGAGCCTGCTACTGGGAACTAACTGAATTCACAAAGAAAAAGTGTGTCAGTTCGTTAAAACGTTGCTCTATCTTAAATAACAAGCTTAATACATGCGATTCTATTGGGAAACTACAGAATTCACCATGATAGTTAGATTCCGTTACTTAAAAAGTTGCTATATATTGAAAAGCACCCTAATACAAACATGGCCCATTGGGAACTCACTGAATTCGCCAATTTGATTAAATACGTCAAAATTTTTCTATATCCCGAACAGTCCACTTATTACTACTGCGGCCTATTGGGAACTAACTGAACTCACCAAGTTACTGAGACTACTCAACAAATTCTGATAAATCTTTAAAAGTACACATATTACAAGAGCCTGCTACTGGGAACTAACTGAATTCACAAAGAAACAGTGTTTCAGTTCGTAAAAACGTTGCTCTATCTTGAATAACAAGGTTATTACATGCGAATCCTATTGAGAAAACTCTGAATTCAACGTGATAAATAGATTCAGTTCCGTAAAATGTTGCTATATATTGAAATGCACACTCAAACAAGCATGTCCCAATGGCAACGCACTGAATTCGCCTAGAAATTTTGATCCATTCGTAAAACTTTTTCTATATCCCGAACAGTCCACTTATTACTACTCCGGTCTATTGGGTACTAACTGAATTCACCAAGTTACTGAGATCTGCTCACCAAATTTTGATAAATCTTTAAAAGTACACATATTACAAGAGCCTGCTACTGGGAACTAACTGAATTCACAAAGAAACAGTGTTTAAGTACGTTTAAACGTTGCGCTATCTTGAATAACAAGCTTATTACATGTTAATCCTATTGGGAAACTACTGAATTCACCATCATACTTAGATTTCGTTACTTAAAATGTTGCTATATATTTAAACGCACACTCATACAAGCATGTCCCATTGGGAACTCACTGAATTCGCCTAGAAATTTTGATTCCATTCGTGAAAATTTTCCTATATCCCGAACAGTCCACATAATACTATTGCGGCCTTCTAGGAACTAACTGAATTCACCAAGTTACTGAGATTCGGCTCAACAAATTTTGATAAATCTTTAAAAGTACACATCTTACAAGAGCCTGCTACTGGGAACTAACTGAATTGCCAAAGGAACAGTTTTTAGTTCGTAAAAACGTTGCTCTATCTTGAATAACAAGCTTATTACATGCGAATCCTATTGATAAACCTCTGAATTCAACGTGATAAATAGATTCAGTTCCGTACAATGTTGCTATATATTGAAATGCACACTCAAACAAGCATGTCCCATTGTGAACTCACTGAATTTGCCTAGAAATTTTGATCCAATTCGTCAAATTTTTCTATATACCGAGCAGTCCACTTATTACTATTGCGGGCTACTAGGAACTAACTGAATCCACCAAGTTCCTGATATTCGGCTCAGCAAATTTTCCTTTTTCTTTTCTTTTTTTTTTTTTTCGGAGCTGGGGACCGAACCCAAGGTCTTGTGCTTCCTAGGCAAGCGCTCTACCGCTGAGCTAAATCCCAAGCCTCTAGCAAATTTTGATTAATCTTTAAAAGTACACATATTACAAGAGCCTGATACGGGGAACTAACTGAATTCACAAAGAAAAAGTATTTCAGTTCGTAAAAACGTTGCTCTATCTTAAATAACAAGCTTAATACATGCGATCCTATTTGGAACCTACAGAATTCACCATGATAGTTAGATTCCGTTAGTTATAATGTTGCTATATATTGAAAAGCACACTCATACAAGCATGTCCCATTGGGAACTCACTGAATTCGCCTAGAAATTTTGATTCAATTCGTCAAAATTTTTCTATATCCCGAACAGTCCACTTATTACTACTGCGGCCTATTGGGAACTAACTGAATTCACCAAGTTACTGAGATTCGGCTCACGAAATTTTGATAAATCTTTAAAAGTACACATATTACAAGAGCCTGCTACTGGGAACTAACTGAATTCACAAAGAAACAGTGTTTCAGCACGTAAAAACGTTGCTCTGTCCTGAATAACAAGCTTATTAAATGCGAATCCTATTGAGAAACCTCTGAATTCAATGTGATACATAGATTCAGTTCCGTAAAATGTTGCTATATATTGAAATGCACCCTCAAACAAGCATGTCCATTGGGAACTCACTGATTTCGCCTAGATATTTTGATCCAATTCGTCCAAATTTTTCTATATCCCGACCCGTCCACTTATTACTATTGCGGTCTACTAGGAACTAACTGAACTCACCAAGTTACTGATATTCGGCTCAGCAAATTTGGATAAATCTTTAAAAGTACACATCTTAAAAGAGCCTGCTACTGGGAACTAACTGAATTCACAAGAAACAGCGTTTCAGTTCTTTAAAACGTTGCTCTATTTTGAATAACAAGCTTATTTCATGTTAATCCTATTCGGAAACTACTGAATTCAACGTGATACATAGATTCAGTTCCTTAAAATGTTGCTATATATTGAAATGCACACTCATACCAGCATGTCCCATTGGGAACTAACTGAATTCGCCAATTTGATTAAATACCTGAAAATTTTTCTATATCCCGATCAGTCCACTTATTGCTACAGCGGCCTACTGGGAACTAACTGAATTCACCATGTTACTGAGATTCGGCTCACCAAATTTTGATAAATCTTTAAAAGTACACATATTACAAGAACCTGGTACTGGGCACTAACTGAATTCACAAAGAAACAGTGTTTCAGTTCGTTAAAACGTTGCTCTATCTTGAGTAACAAGCTTAATACATGTGCATCCTCTTGGGAAACTATTGAATTCACAATTATACTTAGATTCCGTTACTTAAAATGTTGCTATATATTGAAAAGCACCCTCATACAATCATGTCCCATTGGGAACTCACTGAATTCGCCTAGAAATTTTGATCCATTCGTGAAAATTTTTCTATATCCCAAACAGTCCACGTATTACTACTGCGGCCTATTGGGAACTAACTGAATTTACCACGTTACTGAGATTCTGCTCACCAAATTTTGATAAATCTTTAAAAGTACACATATTACAAGAGCCTGCTACTGGGAACTAACTGATTTCACAATGAAAAAGTGTGTCAGTTCGTTAAAACGTTGCTCTATCTTAAATAACAAGTTTATTACATGCGATCCTATTGGGAACCTACAGAATTCACCATGATAGTTAGATTCCGTTACTTAAAAAGTTGCTATATATTGAAAAGCACCCTAATACAAGAATTTCCCATTGGGAACTCACTGAATTCGCCTAGAAATTTGGATCCATTCGTGAAAATTTTTCTATATCCCGAACAGTCCTCTTATTACTACTGCGGCCTATTGGGAACTAACTCAATTTACCAAGTTACTGAGATTCGGCCCACTAAATTTTGATAAATCTTTAAAAGTACACATATTACAAGAATCTGCTACTGGGAACTAACTGAATTCACAAAGAAACAGTGTTTCAGTTCGTACAAACGTTGCTCTATCTTGAATAAGAAGCTTATTACATGCGAATCCTATTGAGAAACCTCTGAATACAACGTGAAAAATAGATTCAGTTCCGTAAAATGTTGCTATATATTGAAATGCACACTCAAACAAGCATGTCCCAGTGGCAACGCACTGAATTTGCCTAGTAATTTTGATCCATTCGTAAAACTTTTTCTATATCACGAACAGTCCTCTTATTACTACTCCGGCCTATTGGGAACTAACTGAATTCACCAACTTACTGAGATTCGGCTCACCAAATTTTGATAAATCTTTAAAAGTACACATATTACAAGAGCCTGCTACTGTGAACTAACTGAATTCACAAAGAAAAAGTGTTTCAGTCCGTTAAAACTTTGCTCTATCTTAAATAACAAGCTTATTACATGTGATCCTATTGGGAACCTACAGAATTCACCATGATAGTTAGATTCCGTTACTTAAAATGTTGCTATATGTTGAAGAGCACACTCATACAAGCATGACCCATTGGGAACTCACCGAATTCAACAAGAAATTTTGATTCAATTCGTCAAAATTTTTCTATATCCCGAGCAGTCCACTTTTTACTATTGCGGTCTACTACGAACTAACTGAATTCAGCAAGTACTGACATTCGGCTCACGAAATTTTGATAAATCTTTAAAGGTACACATATTACAAGAGTCTGCTACTGGGAACTAACTGAATTCACAAACAAACAGTGTTTCAGTTCGTTAAAACTTTGCTCTATCTTTAATAACAAGCTTATTACATGCGAATCCTATTGAGAATCTACTGAGTTCAACGTGATACATAGATTCAGTTCCGTAAAATGTTGCTATATATTGAAATGCACCCTCAAACAAGCATGTCCCATTGGGAAATCACTGAATTTTCCTCGATATTTTGATTCAATACGTGAAATTTTTTCTATATCCTGATCAGTCCACTTATTGCTACTGCGGCCTACTTGGAACTAACTGAATTCACCATGTTACTGAGATTCGGCTCACCAAATTTTCATAAATCTTTAAAAGTACACATATTACAAGAACCTGGTACTGGCACTAACTGAATTCACAAAGAAACAGTGTTTCAGTTCGTTAAAACGTTGCTCTATATTGAATAACAAGTTTATAACATGTGCATCCTATTGGGAAAGTATTGAATTCACCATTATACTTAGATTCCGTTACTTAAAATGTTGCTATATTTTGAAAAGCACCCTCATACAATCATGTCCCATTGGGGACTCACTAATTCGCCTAGAAATTTTGATCCATTCGTGAAAATTTTTCTATGTCCCAAACAGTCCACTTATTACTACTGCAGCCTATTGGGAACTAACTGAATTTACCAAGTTACTGAGATTCGGCTCACCAAATTTTGATAAATCTTTAAAAGTACACATATTTCAAGAGCCTGCTACTGGTAACTAACTGAATTCAAAATGAAACAGTGTTTCAGTTCCTTAAAACGTTGCTCTCTCTTAAATAACAAGCTTACTACATGTGATCCTATTGGGAACCTACAAAATTCACCATGATAGTGAGATTCCGTTACTTATATAAGATGCTATATATTGAAAAGCACCCTCATACAAGCATATCCCATTGGGAACTCACTGAATTCGCCTAGAAATTTTGATCCATTCGTGAAAATTTTTCTATATCCCGAACAGTCCAGTTAATACTACTGCGGCCTATTGGAAACTAACTGAATTCACCAAGTTACTGAGATTCGGCTCACCAAATTTTGAATAATCTTTAAAAGTACACATATTACAAGAGCCTGCTACTGGGAACTAACTGAATTCACAAAGAAACAGTGTTTCAGTTCATAAAAACGTTGCTCTATCTTGAAACAAGCTTATTACATGCGAATCCTATTGAGAAACCTCTGAATTCAACGTCATACATAGATTCAATTCCCTAAAATGTCGCTATACATTGAAATGCACACTCAAACAAGCATGTCCCAATGGGAACTCACTGAATTCGCCTAGAAATTTTGATCCATTCGTAAAAATTTTTCTATATCCCGAACAGTCCACTTATTATTACAACGGCCTATTGGGAACTAACTGAATTCACCAAGTTACTGAGATTCGGCTCACCAAATTTGATAAATCTTTAAAGTACACATATTACAAGAGGCGGCTACTGGGAACTAACTGAATTCACAAAGAAACAGTGTTTCAGTTCGTAAAAAAGTTGCTCTTGCTTGAATAACAAGCTTATTACATGAGAATCCTATTGGGCAACTACTGAATTCACCATGATACTTAGATTTCGTTACTTAAAATGTTGCTATATATTTATAAGCACACTCATACAAGCATGTCCTATTGGGAACTCACTGAATACACCAAGAAATTTTGAATCAATTCGTCAAAAATTTTCTATGTCCCGAGCAGTCCACTTATTACTATTGCGGACTACTAGGAACTAACTGAATTCACCAAGTTACTGAGATTCGGCTCACGAAATTTTGATAAATCTTTAAAAGTACACATCTTACAAGAGACTGCTACTGGGAACTAACTGAATTCACAAAGAAACAGCATTTATATTCGTTAAAACGTTGCTCTGTCTTGAATCAGAAGCTTATTAAATGCGAATCCTATTGAGAAACCTCTGAATTCAACGTGATACATAGATTCAGTTCCGTAAAATGTTGCTATATATAATGAAATGCACACTCAAACAAGCATGTCCCATTGGGAACTCACTGAATTCACCTAGAAATTTTGATCCATTCGTGAAAATTTTTCTATATCCCAAACAGTCCACTTATTACTAATGCGGCCTATTGGGAACTAACAGAATTTACCAAGTTACTGAGATTCGGCTCACCAAATTTTGATAAATCTTTAAAAGTACACATATTACAAGAGGCTGCTACTGGGAACTAACTGAATTCACAAAGAAAGAGTGTTTCAGTTCGTTAAAACGTTGTGCTATCTTGAATAACAAGCTTATTACAGGCGATCCTATTCGGAACCTACAGAATTCACCATGATTTTTAGATTCTGTTACTCAAAAAGTTGCTATATATTGAAATGCACACTCATACAAGCATATTCCATTGTGAACTCACTGAATACGCCTAGAAATTTTGATTCCATTCGTGAAAATTTTTCTATATCCCGAGCAGTCTACTTATTACTATTGCGGCCTACTAGGAACTAACTTAATTCACCAAGTTACTGAGATTCGGCTCAGCAAATTCTGATAAATCTTTAAAAGTACATATCTTACAAGAGCCTGCTACTGGGAACTAACTTAATTCACAAAGAATCAGCGTTTCAGGTCGTTAAAACTTTGCTCTATCTGGAATAACAAGCTTATCACATGTTAGTCCTATTGGGAAACTACTGAATTCAAAGTGATACGTAGATTCAGTTCCTTAAAATGTTGCTATATATTGAAATGCACACTCATACAAGCATTTCCCATTTGGAACTAACTGAATTCGCCAATTTGATTCAATACGTGAAAATTTTTCTATATCCCGAACAGTCCACTTATTACTATTGCGGCCTACTAGGAACTAACTGAATTCACCAAGGTACTGAGATTCGGCTCAGCAAATTCTGATAAATCTTTAAAAGTACACATATTACAAGAGCCTGCTACTGGGAACTAACTGAATTCACGAAGAAACAGCGTTTCAGTTCGTTAAAACGTTGCTCTATCTGGAATAAGAAGCGTATTACATGTTAATCCCATTGGGAAAATACTGAATTCAAAGTGATACATAGATTCAGTTCCTTAAAATGTTGCTATATATTGAAATGCACACTCATACAAGCATGTGCCATTGGGAACTAACTGAATTCGCCAATTTGATTCAATACGTGAAAATTTTTCTATATCCCGAACAGTCCACTTATTACTACTGCAGCCTACTGGGAACTAACTGAATTCTCCAAGTTACTGAGATTCGACTCAGCAAATTTTCAAAAATCTTTAAAAGTACACATCTTACGAGAACGTGCTACTGGGAACTAACTGAATTCACAAAGAAACAGTGTTTCAGTTCGTTAAAACGTTGCGCTATCTTGAATAACAAGCTTATTACATGACAATCCTATTGGCAACTACTGAATTCACCATGATACTTAGATTCTGTTACTTAAAATGTTGCTTTATATTGAAAAGCACACTCATACAAGCATGTCCCATTGGGAACTCACTGAATTCGCCTAGAAATTTTGATTCCATTCGTGAAAATTGTTCTATATCCCGAATAGTACACTTATTACTATTGCGGCCTACTAGGAACTAACTGAATTCACAAATGACTGAGATTCGGCTCACCAAATTTTGATAAATCTTTAAAAGTACACATATTACCAGAGCCTGCTACTGGGAACTCACTGAATTCAGAAAGAAAAAATGTTTCATTTCGTTAAAACGTTGCTCTATCTTAAATAAGAAACTTATTACATGCGATCCTATTGGGAACCTACAGAATTCACCATGATAGTTAGATTCTGTTACTTAAAATGTTGCTTTATATTGAAAAGCACACTCATACAAGCATGTCCCATTGGGAACTCACTGAATTCACCAAGAAATTTTGATTCAATTCGTCAAAATTTTTCTATATCCCAGCAGTCCACTTATTACTATTGCGGCCTACGAGGAACTAACTGAATTCACCAAGTTACTGAGATTCGGCTCAGCAAATTTTGATAAATCTATAATCGTACACACCTTACAAGAGCCTGCTAATGGGAACTAACTGAATTCACAAAGAAACAGCGTTTCAGTTCGTTAAAACGTTGCTCTATCTGGAATAAGAAGCTTATTTCATGTTAATCTTATTGGGAATCTACTGAATTCAAAGTTATACATAGATTCAGTTCCTTAAAATGTTGCTATATATTGAAATGCACACTCATACAAGCATGTCCCATTGGGAACTAACTGAGTTCGCCAATTTGATTCAATACGTGAAAATTTTTCTTTTTTTTCTTTTTTTTTAAATTTATAGAATACTTTATTAGTGTTTGTAATCATACCCACCTAGATAAGACCTTACATATTTAATACAGTGTGTTACCCCTGTACAAATGGAAAAAATCTTAAGTTCAACATTTCTAGACCCATATGGCTGTTAATTTCTGTACAGTGCCAACTCAACATAGTAAACGGGGATACTTTTTCCAAAGTTGACAGCACAGCTAAAGTTTCAAAAAATTCAGATTATATATCTGTATATATATTTTTATATTTATATAATAAGACCAATAATAGCAGTGTGTAATGCAGCAACAGCAGCAACAGCTTTTCCAGGTTCTGCAGTCATCTGAACAAAACTGTAGAGACAACCAGCACACTCCATTAAAAAAAAAAAGTAAAAAAACAAAACCCGAGAAAACAGCACAGTCCTGTTACTCTTGTGGTTCTGGCACCATTTTTTTTAATTAGCTTCTCAATCATCATCTGTAAAGAAAACATTCTGAGCAACATCATTAAAAACAGCTCTGATAAAGCACGGTCACCACTACGTATCATAAAGCAGGTACAAGCTATTTTACATCCACAGAGGTATGATACAGTACTGTCCTACATCTATAAACTAGAGGATACAATTTAAAAGGCATTATTTGAGACTTGATTCTACTTTTCCAGCAGAGGGCCCAAAGGATGGTGTGACACAGCTTTGTAAAGAAACATACTCTAGACAGAATTTTCTTTCACTAGTGGCACAGTTCTAAGGATTCATTCTCTCCATGAATGTCAGCTAAAACCGTTATTAAAATAATGAAATATCCCTAGAACAAAACCGTATAACCACCGGATTCACATGAAGATGACCTAGTGGAGACAAGCTGGACCTCACCTTACCAATAAGCTATCAAATCTGTTATGTTTAAACAGTGAGACCTCCAAGGAAGGAGATGCCAAGTAGTGCTTCAAAGCTTCGGACCACAATCACACACAGCATCCTTTTCAACAGAAGCAGAAGCTCATCTGAATATGCTCAAGGATGCTGACATCAACATTTAATCATCTCCTCACTCATCCAGGAAGAAGGGGAGATCAGTTACTACTGTACTTTATTGTGTTCAACCAAATCACCATGTTACAAAAATAGCAAGCTGCCATAATAAAAAAAAGGCTCCTCTATCCAGCACCAGATAGCATCATTTTACTTTCAAGCCTAGAAATTGCACACTTGTATATAAACCAACCGAAGATGAGGATTGAGAGTTCATCTTGGTGGATTTTTCCTTTGATGAATATGAAGTGTCCTTCCTTATCTTTTTTGATGACTTTTAATTGAAAATTGATTTTATTTGATATTAGAATGGCTACTCCAGCTTGCTTCTTCTGACCATTTGCTTGGAAAGTTGTTTTCCAGCCTTTCACTCTGAGGTAGTGTCTGTCTTTGTCTCTGAGGTGTGTTTCCTGTAGGCAGCAGAATGTAGGGTCCTCATTGCGTATCCAGTTTGTTAATCTATGTCTTTTTATTGGGGAGTTGAGGCCATTGATGTTGAGAGATATTAAGTAATAGTGATTATTGCTTCCTGTTATATTCATATTCGGATGTGAGGTTATGTTTGTGTGCTTTTCTTCTCTTTGTTTTGTTGCCAAGATGATTAGTTTCTTGCTACTAGTGTATAGCTTGCCTCCTTATGTTGGGCTTTACCCTTTATTATCGTTTGTAGTGCTGGATTTGTAGAAAGATATTGTGTAAATTTGGTTTTGTCATGGAATATCTTGGTTTCTCCATCTATGTTAATTGAGAGTTTTGCAGGATACAGTAACCTGGGCTGGCATTTGTGTTCTCTTAGGGTCTGTATGACATCTGTCCAGGATCTTCTGGCCTTCATAGTTTCTGGCGAAAAGTCTGGTGTGATTCTGATAGGTCTGCCTTTATATGTTACTTGACCTTTTTCCCTTACTGCTTTTAATATTCTTTCTTTATTTTGTGCGTTTGGTGTTTTGACAATTTTGTGACGGGAGGTGTTTCTTTTCTGGTCCAATCTATTTGGAGTTCTGTAGGCTTCTTGTATGCCTATGGGTATCTCTTTTTTTAGGTTAGGGAAGTTTTCTTCTATGATTTTGTTGAAGATATGTACTGGTCCTTTGAGCTGGGAGTCTTCACTCTCTTCTATACCTATTATCCTTAGATTTGATCTTCTCAATGAGTCCTGGATTTCTTGTATGTTTTGGACCAGTAGCTTTTTCTGCTTTACAGTATCTTTGACAGTTGAGTCAATGATTTCTATGGAATCTTCTGCTCCCGAGATTCTCTCTTCCATCTCTTGTATTCTGTTGGTGAAGCTTGTATCTACAGCTCCTTGTCTTTTCTTCTGATTTTCTATGTCCAGGGTTGTTTCCATGTGTTCTTTCTTGATTGCTTCTATTTCCATTTTTAATTCCTTCAACTGTTTGATTGTGTTTTCCTGGAATTCTTTCAGGGATTTTTGCGATTCCTCTCTGTAGGCTTCTACTTGTTCTCTAAGGGAGTTCTTTATGTCTTTCTTGAAGTCCTCCAGCATCATGATCAAATATGATTTTGAAACTAGATCTTGCTTTTCTGGTGTGTTTGGATATTGCGTGTTTGTTTTGGTGGGAGAATTGGGCTCCGATGATGCCATGTAGTCTTGGTTTCTGTTGCTTGGGTTCCTGCGCTTGCCTCTCGCCATCAGATTATCTCTAGTGTTACTTTGTTCTGCTATTTCTGACCGTGGCTAGACTGTCCTATAAGCCTGTGTGTCAGGAGTGCTGTAGACCTGTTTTCCTGTTTTCTTTCAGCCAGTTATGGGGACAGAGTGTTCTGCTTTCGGGCGTGTAGTTTTTCCTCTCTACAGGTCTTCAGCTGTTCCTGTGGGCCTGTGTCTTGAGTTCACCAGGCAGGTTTCCTGCAGGGGAAAAGTTGGTCCCACCTGTGGTTCCAAGGCTCAAGTTTGCTCGTGGGGTACTGCCTAAGTCCTCTCCGCTGTGGGAGCAACCGGGAAGATGTGCGCCGCTCTTTCCGGGAGCCTCCGCACACCAGGGCTCCAGATGATGCCTGGTGTTCTCCTCTGGCGTCTGGACGTGCACAGAGTGCAGCGTCCCCTGGTCTCCCAGGCGTGTCTGCCTCTCTGAAGGTTCAGCTCTCCCTCCCACGGGATCTGGGTGCAGAAACTGTTTATCCGGTCTGTTTCCTTCAGGTTCCAGAGTGTCTCAGGCGCAGGGGTCCTGCCGCTCCTGGGCCCTCCCCCACGGGAACCCAGAGGCCTTACACAGCTGCCTCTTGGGCCAGGGACGTGGGCAGGGGTGGGCAGTGTTGGTGGTCTCCTCCGCTCTGCAGCCTCAGGAGTGCCCACCTGATCAGGCGGTGAGGTCTCTCTCCCACGGGGTTTGGGAGCGAGAGCTGCTGCGGGCCGGGATCCGAGGGTGTGGGACTTCCGGTAAACACAGGAAGTGCCCGGTCCCAGAGGAATTTTAACTCTGTGTGTCCTGAGTTCACCAGGCAGGTTTCTTGCAGGGGAAAAGTTGGTCCTACCTGCGGTTCCAAGGCTCAAGTTTGCTCGTGGGGTACTGCCAAGTCCTCTCCGCTGTGGCAGCAACCGGGAAGATCTGCGCCGCTCTTTCCAGGAGCCTCCGTGCACCAGGGTTCCAGATGGCGTTTGGTGTTTTCCTCTGGCGTCCGGACGTGCACAGAGTGCAGCCTCCTCTGGTCTCCCAGGCGTGTCTGCCTCTCTGAAGGTTCAGCTCTCCCTCCCACGGGATCTGGGTGCAGAGAACTGTTTATCCGGTCTGTTTGCTTCAGGTTCCGGCGGTGTCTCAGGCGCAGGGGTCCTGCCGCTCCTGGGCCCTCACCTATGGGAACCCAGAGGCCTTATACAGTTGCCTCTTGGGCCAGGGATGTGGGCAGTGGTGGGCAGTGTTGGTGGTCTCCTCCTCCCGGAAGCCTCAGGAGTGCCCACCTGATCAGGAGGTGAGGTCTCTCTCCCACGGGGTTTGGGAGCAGAGAGCTGCTGCGGGCCGGGATCCGTGGGTGTCTGAAAATTTTTCTATATCCCAAACCATCCACTTATTACTACAGCGGCCTACTGGGAACTAACTGAATTCACCAAGTTACTGATATTCGACTAAGCAAATTTTCAAAAATCTTTAAAAGCACACATATTACAAGAACCTGCTACTGGGAACTAACTGAATACACAAATAAACAGTGTTTCAGTTCGTTAAAACGTGGCGCTATCTTGAATAACAAGATTATTACATGAGAATCCTATTGGGAAACTACTGAATTCACCATGATACTTAGATTCCGTTACATACAATGTTGCTATATATTGAAAAGCACACTCATACAAGCATGTCCCATTGGGAACTCACTGAATTCGCCTAGAAATTTTAATTCCATTCGTGAAAATTTTTCTATATCCCGAACAGTCCACTAATTACTACTGCGGCCTATTGGGAACTAACTGAATTCACCAAGTTTCTGAGATTCGGCTCAGCAAATTTTGATAAATCTTTAAAAGTACACATATTACAAGAGCCTGCTACTTGGAACTAAATGAATTCACAAAGAAACAGTGTTTCAGTTCGTAAAAACGTTGCTCTATCTTGAATAACAAGCTTATTACATGCGAATCCTATTGAGAAACCTCTGAATTCAACGTGATAAATAGATTCAGTTCCGTAAAATGTTGCTAAATATTGAAATGCACACTCAAACAAGCATGTACCAATGGGAACGCACTGAATTCGCCTAGAAATTTTGATCCATTCATAAAAATTTTTCTATATCCCGAACAGTCCACTTATTACTATTGCGGCCTACTAGGAACTAACTGAATTCACCAAGTTACTGAGATTCGGCTCAGCAAATTTTGATAAATCTTTAAAAGTACATATCTTACAAGAGCCTGCTACTGTGAACTAACTGAATTAACAAAGACACAGCGTTTCAGTTCGTTAAAACATTGCTCTATCTAGAACAACATGCTTATTACATGTTAATCATAATGGGAAACTACTGAATTCAACGTTATACATAGATTCAGTTCCTTTAAATGTTGCTATATATTGAAATCCACACTCATACAAGCATGTCCCATTGGGACCTAACTGAATTCACAATTTGATTCAATACGTGATAATTTTTCTATATCCCGATCAGTCAACTTATTACTACTGCGGCCTCCAAGGTACTAAATGAATTCACCAAGTTACTGAGATTCGGCTCACCAAATTTTGATAAATCTTTATAAGTACACATCTTACAAGAGCCTGCTACTGGGAACTAACTGAATTCACAAAGAAACAGTGTTTCAACTCGTAAAAACTTTGCTCTATCATGAATAACCAGCTTATTACATGCGAATCCTATGGAAAAACCTCTGAATTCAACGAGATAAATAGATTCAGTTCCGTAAAATGTTGCTATATATTGAAAGGCACACTCAACCAAGCATGTCCCATTGGGAACTCACTGAATTCGCCTAGAAATTTTGATTCAATTCGTCAAAATTTTTCTATATACCGAGCAGTCCACTTCTTACTATGGCGGGCTACTAGGAAATAACTGAATTCACTAAGTTACTGAGATTCGGCTCAGCAAATTTTGATAAATCTTTAAAAGTACACATCTTACAAGAGCCTGCTACTGGGAACTAACTAAATTCGGAAAGAAACAGCATTTCAGTTCGTTAAAACGTTGCTCTATCTTGAATAACAAGCTTATTACATGTTAATCCTACTGGGAAACTACTGAATTCAACGTGATACATAGATTCAGTTCCTTAAAATATTGCTATATATTCAAATGCACACTCATCCAAGCATGTCCCATTGGGAACTCACTGAATTCGCCAATTTGATTCAATACGTGAAAATTTTTCTATATCCCGAACAGTCCACTTATTACTACTGAGGCCTACTGGGAACTAATTGAATTCACAAAGTTACTGAGATTCGACTCAGCAAATTTTAAACAATCTTTAAAATTACACATATTACAAGAACCTGCTACTGGAAAATAACTGAATTCACAAAGAAACAGTGTTTCAGTTCGTTAAAACGTTGCACTATCTTGAATAACATGCTTATTACATGAGAATCCTATTGAAAAACTACTGAATTCACCATGATACTTAGATTCCGTTACTTAAAATGTTGCTATATATTGAAAAGCACACTCATACAAGCCTGTCCCATTGTGAACTCACTGAATACACCTAGAAATTTTGATTCCATTCGTGAAAATTTTTCTATATCCCGAACAGTCCACTTATTACTATTGCGGCCTACTAGGAACTAACTCAATTCACCAATTTACTGAGATTCGGCTCACCAAATTTTGATAAATCTTAAAAAGTACACATATTACAAGACCCTGCTACTGGGAATTAATTGAATTCACAAAAAAACAGTGTGTCAGTTCGTAAAAACTTTGCTCTATCTTGAATAACGAGCATATTACATGCGAATCCTATTGAGAAACCTCTGAATTCAACGTGATACATAGATTCAGTTCCGTAAAATGTTGCTATATATTGAAATGCACTCTCAAACAAGGATGTCCCATTTGGAACTCACTGAATTCGCCTAGAAATTTTGATTCAATTCGTCAAAATTTTTCTATATACCGAGCAGTCCACTTATAACTATTGCGGGCTACTACGAACTAACTGAATTCACCAAGTTACTGAGATTCGGCTCAGCAAATTTTGATAAATCTTTAAAAGTACAGATCTTACAAGAGCCTGATACTGGGAACTAACTGAATTCACAAAGAAACAGATTTCAGTTCGTTAAAACGTTGCGCTATCTTGAATAACAAGCTTATTACATGTTAATCCTATTGGGAAACTATTGAATTCACCATGATACTTAGATTCCCTTACTTAAAATGTTGCTATATATTGAAACGCACACTCATACAAGCATGTCCCATTGGGAACTCACTGAATTTGCCTAGAAATTTTGATTCAATTCGTGAAAATTTTTCTGTATCCCGAACAGTCCTCTTATTACTATTGCAGCCTACTGGGAAGTAACTCAATTCAACAAGTTACTGAGATTCGGCTCACCAAATTTTGATAAATCTTTTAAATGTACACATATTACAAGAGCCTGCTACTGGGAACTAAGTGAATTCACAAAGAAAAAGAGTTAAAGAGTTTCAGTTCGTTAAAACGTTGCTCTATCTTAAATAACAAGCTTATTACATGCGATCCTATTGGGAACCTACAGAATTCACCATGATAGTTAGATTCTGTTACTTATAATATTGCTATATATTGGGAAGCCCACTCATACAAGCATGTCCCATTGGGAATTCACTGAATTCGCCTAGAAATTTCGAATCAATTCGTGAAAATTTTTCTATATCCCTAACAGTCCACTTATTACTATTGCGGCCTACTAGGAACTAACTGAATTCACCAAGTTACTGAGATTCGACTCAGCAAATTTTAAAAAATCTTTAAAATTACACATATTACAAGAACCTGGTACTGGGAAATAACTAAATTCACAAAGAAACAGCGTTTCATTTCCTTAAAACGTTGCACTATCTTGAATAACAAGCTTATTATATGAGAATCCTATTGGGAAACTACTGAATTCACCATGATACTTAGATTCCGTTACTTAAAATGTTGCTATATATTGAAAAGCACACTCATACAAGCATATTCCATTGTGAACTCACTGAATACGCCTAGAAATTTTGATTCCATTCGTGAAAATTTTTCTATATCCCGAGCAGTCTTCTTATTACTATTGCGGCCTACTAGGAACTAACTTAATTCACCAAGTTACTGAGATTCGGCTCAGCAAATTTTGATAAATCTATAATCGTACACACCTTACAAGAGCCTGCTAATGGGAACTAACTGAATTCACAAAGAAACAGCGATTCAGTTCGTTAAAACTTTGCACTATCTTCAATAACAAGCTTATTACATCAGAATCCTATTGGGAAACTACTGAATTCACCATGATACTTAGATTCTGTTAATTAAAAGTTGCTATATATTGAAAAGCACACTCATACAAGCATGTCACATTGGGAACTCACTGAATTCGCCTAGAAATTTTGATTCCATTCGTGAAAATTTTTCTATATCCCGAACAGTCCACTTATTACTATTTCGGCCCGCTAGGAACAATGTGAATTCACCAAGTTACTAAGATTCGGCTCAGGAAATTTTGATAAATCTTTAAAAGTCCACATATTACAAGAGACTGCTACTGGGAACTAACTGAATTCAGAAAGAAACAGAGTATCAGTTCGTTAAAACGATGCTCTATCTTGAATAACAAGCTTATTACATGTTAATCCTATTGGGAAAATACTGAATTCAACGTGATACATAGATTCAGTTCCTTAAAAAGTTGCTATATATTGAAATGCACACTCATACAAGCATGTCCCATTGGGAACTAACTGAATTCGCCAATTTGATTCAATACGTGAAAATTTTTCTATATCCCGAACAGTCCACTTATTAGTACTGCGGCCTACTGGGAACTAACTGAATTCATCAAGTTACTGAGATTCGACTTAGCAAATTTTGAAAAATCTTTAAAAGTACACATATTACAAGAACCTGCTACTGGGAACTAATTGAATTCACAAAGAAACAGTGTTTCAGTTCGTTAAAACGTTGCTCTATTTTCAATAACAAGCTTATTACATGAGAATCCCATTGTGAAAGTACTGAATTCACCATGATACTTAGATTCTGTTACTTAAAATGTTGCTATATATTGAAAAGCACACTCATACAAGCATGTCCCATTAGGAACTCACTTAATTAACCAAGAAATTTTGATTCAATTCGTCAAAATTTTACTATATCCCGAGCAGTCCACTTATTATATTGTGGCCTATTACGAACTAACAGAATTCAACCACGTCCTGAGATTTGGCTCAGGAAATTTTGATAAATCTTTAAAAGTACACATCTTACAAGAGCCTGCTACTGGGAACTAACTGAATTCACGAAGAAACAGCGTATCAGTTCGTTAAATCTTTGCTCTATCGGGAATGACAAGCTTATTACATGCGAATCCTATTGAGAAACCTCTGAATTCAACGTTATACATAGATTCAGTTCCGTAAAATATTGCTATATATTGAAATGCACACTCATACAAGCATGTCCCATTGGGAACTAACTGAATTTGCCAATTATATTCAATACGTGAAAAAATTTTTATATCCCGAACAGTCCACTTATTACTATTGCGGCCTACTTGGAACTAATTGAATTCACCAAGTTACTGAGATTCGGCTCAGCAAATTCTGATAAATTTTTAAAAGTACACATCTTACAAGAGCCTGCTACTGAGAACTAACTGAATTCACAAAGAAACAGTGTTTCAGTTCGTTAAAACGTTGCACTATCTTGAATAACAAGCTTATTACATGAGAATCCTATTGGGAAACTACTAAATTCACCATGATACTTAGATTCTGGTACTTAAAATGTTGCTATATATTGAAAAGCACACTCATACAAGCATGTCCCATTGGGAACTCACTGAATTCACCAAGAAATTTTGATTCAATTCGTCAAAATTTTTCTATATCCTGAGCAGTTCACTTATTACTATTGCGGCTTACTAGGAACTAACTGAATTCACCAAGTTACTGAGATTCCGCTCAGCAAATTTTAATAAATCTTTAAAAGTACACATATTACAAGAGCCTGCTACTGGGAACTAACTGAATTCAGAACAAAACAGTGATTCAGTTCGTTAAAACTTTGCTCTGTCTTGAATAAAAAGCTTATTACATGTTAATCCTATTGGGAAACTACTGAATTCAGCGTGATACAATGATTCAGTTCCTTAAAATGTTGCTATATATTGAAATGCACACTCATACAAGGATGTCCCATTGGGAACTACCTGAATTCGCCAATTTGATTCAATACGTGAAAATTTTTATATATCCCGAGCAGTCCACTTATTACTACTGCGGCCTACTGGGAACTAACTGAATTCACCAAGTTAATTAGATTCGACTCAGCAAATTTTCAAAAATCTTTAAAAGTACACATCTTACGAGAACGTGCTACTGGGAACTAACTGAATTCACAAAGAAACAGTGTTTCAGTTCGTTAAAACGTTGCGCTATCTTGAATAACAAGCTTATTACATGACAATCCTATTGGCAACTACTGAATTCACCATGATTCTTAGATTCTGTTACTTAAAATGTTGCTTTATATTGAAAAGCACACTCATACAAGCATGTCCCATTGGGAACTCACTGAATTCGCCTAGAAATTTTGATTCCATTCGTGAAAATTGTTCTATATCCCGAATAGTACACTTATTACTATTGCGGCCTACTAGGAACTAACTGAATTCACAAATGACTGAGATTCGGCTCACCAAATTTTGATAAATCTTTAAAAGTACACATATTACAAGAGCCTGCTACTGGGAACTCACTGAATTCAGAAAGAAAAAATGTTTCATTTCGTTAAAACGTTGCTCTATCTTAAATAAGAAACTTATTACATGCGATCCTATTGGGAACCTACAGAATTCACCATGATAGTTAGATTCTGTTACTTAAAATGTTGCTTTATATTGAAAAGCACACTCATACAAGCATGTCCCATTGGGAACTCACTGAATTCACCAAGAAATTTTGATTCAATTCGTCAAAATTTTTCTATATCCCAGCAGTCCACTTATTACTATTGCGGCCTACGAGGAACTAACTGAATTCACCAAGTTACTGAGATTCGGCTCAGCAAATTTTGATAAATCTATAATCGTACACACCTTACAAGAGCCTGCTAATGGGAACTAACTGAATTCACAAAGAAACAGCGTTTCAGTTCGTTAAAACGTTGCTCTATCTGGAATAAGAAGCTTATTTCATGTTAATCTTATTGGGAATCTACTGAATTCAAAGTTATACATAGATTCAGTTCCTTAAAATTTTGCTATATATTGAAATGCACACTCATACAAGCATGTCCCATTGGGAACTAACTGAGTTCGCCAATTTGATTCAATACGTGAAAATTTTTCTTTTTTTTCTTTTTTTTTAAATTTATAGAATACTTTATTAGTGTTTGTAATCATACCCACCTAGATAAGACCTTACATATTTAATACAGTGTGTTACCCCTGTACAAATGGAAAAAATCTTAAGTTCAACATTTCTAGACCCATATGGCTGTTAATTTCTGTACAGTGCCAACTCAACATAGTAAACGGGGATACTTTTTCCAAAGTTGACAGCACAGCTAAAGTTTCAAAAAATTCAGATTATATATCTGTATATATATTTTTATATTTATATAATAAGACCAATAATAGCAGTGTGTAATGCAGCAACAGCAGCAACAGCTTTTCCAGGTTCTGCAGTCATCTGAACAAAACTGTAGAGACAACCAGCACACTCCATTAAAAAAAAAAGTAAAAAAACAAAACCCGAGAAAACAGCACAGTCCTGTTACTCTTGTGGTTCTGGCACCATTTTTTTTAATTAGCTTCTCAATCATCATCTGTAAAGAAAACATTCTGAGCAACATCATTAAAAACAGCTCTGATAAAGCACGGTCACCACTACGTATCATAAAGCAGGTACAAGCTATTTTACATCCACAGAGGTATGATACAGTACTGTCCTACATCTATAATACTAGAGGATACAATTTAAAAGGCATTATTTGAGACTTGATTCTACTTTTCCAGCAGAGGGCCCAAAGGATGGTGTGACACAGCTTTGTAAAGAAACATACTCTAGACAGAATTTTCTTTCACTAGTGGCACAGTTCTAAGGATTCATTCTCTCCATGAATGTCAGCTAAAACCGTTATTAAAATAATGAAATATCCCTAGAACAAAACCGTATAACCACCGGATTCACATGAAGATGACCTAGTGGAGACAAGCTGGACCTCACCTTACCAATAAGCTATCAAATCTGTTATGTTTAAACAGTGAGACCTCCAAGGAGGAGATGCCAAGTAGTGCTTCAAAGCTTCGGACCACAATCACACACAGCATCCTTTTCAACAGAAGCAGAAGCTCATCTGAATATGCTCAAGGATGCTGACATCAACATTTAATCATCTCCTCACTCATCCAGGAAGAAGGGGAGATCAGTTACTACTGTACTTTATTGTGTTCAACCAAATCACCATGTTACAAAAATAGCAAGCTGCCATAATAAAAAAAAGGCTCCTCTATCCAGCACCAGATAGCATCATTTTACTTTCAAGCCTAGAAATTGCACACTTGTATATAAACCAACCGAAGATGAGGATTGAGAGTTCATCTTGGTGGATTTTTCCTTTGATGAATATGAAGTGTCCTTCCTTATCTTTTTTGATGACTTTTAATTGAAAATTGATTTTATTTGATATTAGAATGGCTACTCCAGCTTGCTTCTTCTGACCATTTGCTTGGAAAGTTGTTTTCCAGCCTTTCACTCTGAGGTAGTGTCTGTCTTTGTCTCTGAGGTGTGTTTCCTGTAGGCAGCAGAATGTAGGGTCCTCATTGCGTATCCAGTTTGTTAATCTATGTCTTTTTATTGGGGAGTTGAGGCCATTGATGTTGAGAGATATTAAGTAATAGTGATTATTGCTTCCTGTTATATTCATATTCGGATGTGAGGTTATGTTTGTGTGCTTTTCTTCTCTTTGTTTTGTTGCCAAGATGATTAGTTTCTTGCTACTAGTGTATAGCTTGCCTCCTTATGTTGGGCTTTACCCTTTATTATCGTTTGTAGTGCTGGATTTGTAGAAAGATATTGTGTAAATTTGGTTTTGTCATGGAATATCTTGGTTTCTCCATCTATGTTAATTGAGAGTTTTGCAGGATACAGTAACCTGGGCTGGCATTTGTGTTCTCTTAGGGTCTGTATGACATCTGTCCAGGATCTTCTGGCCTTCATAGTTTCTGGCGAAAAGTCTGGTGTGATTCTGATAGGTCTGCCTTTATATGTTACTTGACCTTTTTCCCTTACTGCTTTTAATATTCTTTCTTTATTTTGTGCGTTTGGTGTTTTGACAATTTTGTGACGGGAGGTGTTTCTTTTCTGGTCCAATCTATTTGGAGTTCTGTAGGCTTCTTGTATGCCTATGGGTATCTCTTTTTTTAGGTTAGGGAAGTTTTCTTCTATGATTTTGTTGAAGATATGTACTGGTCCTTTGAGCTGGGAGTCTTCACTCTCTTCTATACCTATTATCCTTAGATTTGATCTTCTCAATGAGTCCTGGATTTCTTGTATGTTTTGGACCAGTAGCTTTTTCTGCTTTACAGTATCTTTGACAGTTGAGTCAATGATTTCTATGGAATCTTCTGCTCCCGAGATTCTCTCTTCCATCTCTTGTATTCTGTTGGTGAAGCTTGTATCTACAGCTCCTTGTCTTTTCTTCTGATTTTCTATGTCCAGGGTTGTTTCCATGTGTTCTTTCTTGATTGCTTCTATTTCCATTTTTAATTCCTTCAACTGTTTGATTGTGTTTTCCTGGAATTCTTTCAGGGATTTTTGCGATTCCTCTCTGTAGGCTTCTACTTGTTCTCTAAGGGAGTTCTTTATGTCTTTCTTGAAGTCCTCCAGCATCATGATCAAATATGATTTTGAAACTAGATCTTGCTTTTCTGGTGTGTTTGGATATTGCGTGTTTGTTTTGGTGGGAGAATTGGGCTCCGATGATGCCATGTAGTCTTGGTTTCTGTTGCTTGGGTTCCTGCGCTTGCCTCTCGCCATCAGATTATCTCTAGTGTTACTTTGTTCTGCTATTTCTGACCGTGGCTAGACTGTCCTATAAGCCTGTGTGTCAGGAGTGCTGTAGACCTGTTTTCCTGTTTTCTTTCAGCCAGTTATGGGGACAGAGTGTTCTGCTTTCAGGCGTGTAGTTTTTCCTCTCTACAGGTCTTCAGCTGTTCCTGTGGGCCTGTGTCTTGAGTTCACCAGGCAGGTTTCCTGCAGGGGAAAAGTTGGTCCCACCTGTGGTTCCAAGGCTCAAGTTTGCTCGTGGGGTACTGCCTAAGTCCTCTCCGCTGTGGGAGCAACCGGGAAGATGTGCGCCGCTCTTTCCGGGAGCCTCCGCACACCAGGGCTCCAGATGATGCCTGGTGTTCTCCTCTGGCGTCTGGACGTGCACAGAGTGCAGCGTCCCCTGGTCTCCCAGGCGTGTCTGCCTCTCTGAAGGTTCAGCTCTCCCTCCCACGGGATCTGGGTGCAGAAACTGTTTATCCGGTCTGTTTCCTTCAGGTTCCAGAGTGTCTCAGGCGCAGGGGTCCTGCCGCTCCTGGGCCCTCCCCCACGGGAACCCAGAGGCCTTACACAGCTGCCTCTTGGGCCAGGGACGTGGGCAGGGGTGGGCAGTGTTGGTGGTCTCCTCCGCTCTGCAGCCTCAGGAGTGCCCACCTGATCAGGCGGTGAGGTCTCTCTCCCACGGGGTTTGGGAGCGAGAGCTGCTGCGGGCCGGGATCCGAGGGTGTGGGACTTCCGGTAAACACAGGAAGTGCCCGGTCCCAGAGGAATTTTAACTCTGTGTGTCCTGAGTTCACCAGGCAGGTTTCTTGCAGGGGAAAAGTTGGTCCTACCTGCGGTTCCAAGGCTCAAGTTTGCTCGTGGGGTACTGCCAAGTCCTCTCCGCTGTGGCAGCAACCGGGAAGATCTGCGCCGCTCTTTCCAGGAGCCTCCGTGCACCAGGGTTCCAGATGGCGTTTGGTGTTTTCCTCTGGCGTCCGGACGTGCACAGAGTGCAGCCTCCTCTGGTCTCCCAGGCGTGTCTGCCTCTCTGAAGGTTCAGCTCTCCCTCCCACGGGATCTGGGTGCAGAGAACTGTTTATCCGGTCTGTTTGCTTCAGGTTCCGGCGGTGTCTCAGGCGCAGGGGTCCTGCCGCTCCTGGGCCCTCACCTATGGGAACCCAGAGGCCTTATACAGTTGCCTCTTGGGCCAGGGATGTGGGCAGTGGTGGGCAGTGTTGGTGGTCTCCTCCTCCCGGAAGCCTCAGGAGTGCCCACCTGATCAGGAGGTGAGGTCTCTCTCCCACGGGGTTTGGGAGCAGAGAGCTGCTGCGGGCCGGGATCCGTGGGTGTCTGAAAATTTTTCTATATCCCAAACCATCCACTTATTACTACAGCGGCCTACTGGGAACTAACTGAATTCACCAAGTTACTGATATTCGACTAAGCAAATTTTCAAAAATCTTTAAAAGCACACATATTACAAGAACCTGCTACTGGGAACTAACTGAATACACAAATAAACAGTGTTTCAGTTCGTTAAAACGTGGCGCTATCTTGAATAACAAGATTATTACATGAGAATCCTATTGGGAAACTACTGAATTCACCATGATACTTAGATTCTGTTACATACAATGTTGCTATATATTGAAAAGCACACTCATACAAGCATGTCCCATTGGGAACTCACTGAATTCGCCTAGAAATTTTAATTCCATTCGTGAAAATTTTTCTATATCCCGAACAGTCCACTTATTACTATTGCGGCCTACTGGGAAATAACTGAATTCACCAAGTTACTGATATTCGGCTCACCAAATTTTGATAAATCTTTAAAAGTACACATATTACAGAGCCTGCTACTGGGAACTAACTGAATTCACAAAGAAAAAGTGTTTCAGTTTGTTAAAACATTGCTCTATATTAAATAACAAGCTTACTACATGCGGTCCTATTGGGAACCTACAGAATTCACCATGATAGTTAGATTCCGTTACTTAAAATGTTGCGATATATTGAAAAGCACACTCATACAAGCATGTCCCATTGGGAGCTCACTGAATTCACCAAGAAATTTTGATTTAATTCGTCAAAATTTTTCTATATCCCAAGCAGTCCACTTATTACTATTGAGGCCTACTAGGAACTAACTGAATTCACCAAGTTACTGAGATTCGGCTCACGAAATTTTGTTAAATCTTTAAAAGTACACATCTTACAAGAGCCTGATACTGGGAAATAACTGAATTCACAAAGAAACAGTGTTTCAGTTCGTAAAAACGTTGCTCTATCTTGAATAACAAGCTTATTACATGGGAATCCTATTGAGAAACCTCTGAATTCAACGTGATACATAGATTCAGTTCCGGAAAATGTTGCTATATATTGAAATGCACACTCAAACAAGCATGTACCATTGGGAACTCACTGAATTCGCCTAGAAATTTTGATCCAATTCGTCAAAATTTTTCTATATACCGAGCAGTCCACTTATTACTATTGCGGACTACTAGGAACTAAGTGAATTCACAAAGTTTCTGAGATTCGGCTCAGCAAATTCTGATAAATCTTTAAAAGTACACATCTTACAAGAGCCTGCTACTGGGAACTAACTTAATTCACAAAGAAACAGCGTTTCAGTTCGTTAAAACGTTGCTCTATCTGGAATAACAAGCTTATTACATGTTAATCCTATTGGAAAACTACTGAATTCAAAGTGATACATAGATTCAGTTCCTTAAAATGTTGCTATATATTGAAATGCACACTCATACAAGTTTGTCCCATTGGGAACTAACTGAATTCGCCAATTTGATTCAATACGTGAAAATTTTTCTATATCCCGAACCGTCCACTTATTACTATTGCGGTCTACTAGGAACTAACTGAACTCACCAAGTTACTGATATTCGGCTCAGCAAATTTGGATAAATCTTTAAAAGTACACATCTTAAAAGAGCCTGCTACTGGGAACTAACTGAATTCACAAGAAACAGCGTTTCAGTTCTTTAAAACGTTGCTCTATTTTGAATAACAAGCTTATTTCATGTTAATCCTATTCGGAAACTACTGAATTCAACGTGATACATAGATTCAGTTCCTTAAAATGTTGCTATATATTGAAATGCACACTCATACCAGCATGTCCCATTGGGAACTAACTGAATTCGCCAATTTGATTAAATACCTGAAAATTTTTCTATATCCCGATCAGTCCACTTATTGCTACAGCGGCCTACTGGGAACTAACTGAATTCACCATGTTACTGAGATTCGGCTCAGCAAATTTTGATAAATCTATAATCGTACACACCTTACAAGAGCCTGCTAATGGGAACTAACTGAATTCACAAAGAAACAGCGTTTCATTTCCTTAAAACGTTGCACTATCTTGAATAACAAGCTTATTATATGAGAATCCTATTGGGAAACTACTGAATTCACCATGATACTTAGATTCCGTTACTTAAAATGTTGCTATATATTGAAAAGCACACTCATACAAGCATGTCACATTGGGAACTCACTGAATTCGCCTAGAAATTTTGATTCCATTCGTGAAAATTTTTCTATATCCCGAACAGTCCACTTATTACTATTTCGGCCCGCTAGGAACAATGTGAATTCACCAAGTTACTAAGATTCGGCTCAGGAAATTTTGATAAATCTTTAAAAGTCCACATATTACAAGAGACTGCTACTGGGAACTAACTGAATTCAGAAATTAACAGAGTATCAGTTCGTTAAAACGATGCTCTATCTTGAATAACAAGCTTATTACATGTTAATCCTATTGGGAAAATACTGAATTCAACGTGATACATAGATTCAGTTCCTTAAAAAGTTGCTATATATTGAAATGCACACTCATACAAGCATGTCCCATTGGGAACTAACTGAATTCGCCAATTTGATTCAATACGTGAAAATTTTTCTATATCCCGAACAGTCCACTTATTAGTACTGCGGCCTACTGGGAACTAACTGAATTTATCAAGTTACTGAGATTCGACTTAGCAAATTTTGAAAAATCTTTAAAAGTACACATATTACAAGAACCTGCTACTGGGAACTAATTGAATTCACAAAGAAACAGTGTTTCAGTTCGTTAAAACGTTGCTCTATTTTCAATAACAAGCTTATTACATGAGAATCCCATTGTGAAAGTACTGAATTCACCATGATACTTAGATTCTGTTACTTAAAATGTTGCTATATATTGAAAAGCACACTCATACAAGCATGTCCCATTAGGAACTCACTTAATTAACCAAGAAATTTTGATTCAATTCGTCAAAATTTTACTATATCCCGAGCAGTCCACTTATTATATTGTGGCCTATTACGAACTAACAGAATTCAACCACGTCCTGAGATTTGGCTCAGGAAATTTTGATAAATCTTTAAAAGTACACATCTTACAAGAGCCTGCTACTGGGAACTAACTGAATTCACGAAGAAACAGCGTATCAGTTCGTTAAATCTTTGCTCTATCGGGAATGACAAGCTTATTACATGCGAATCCTATTGAGAAACCTCTGAATTCAACGTTATACATAGATTCAGTTCCGTAAAATATTACTATATATTGAAATGCACACTCATACAAGCATGTCCCATTGGGAACTAACTGAATTTGCCAATTATATTCAATACGTGAAAAAATTTTTATATCCCGAACAGTCCACTTATTACTATTGCGGCCTACTTGGAACTAATTGAATTCACCAAGTTACTGAGATCGGCTCAGCAAATTCTGATAAATTTTTAAAAGTACACATCTTACAAGAGCCTGCTACTGAGAACTAACTGAATTCACAAAGAAACAGTGTTTCAGTTCGTTAAAACGTTGCACTATCTTGAATAACAAGCTTATTACATGAGAATCCTATTGGGAAACTACTAAATTCACCATGATACTTAGATTCTGGTACTTAAAATGTTGCTATATATTGAAAAGCACACTCATACAAGCATGTCCCATTGGGAACTCACTGAATTCACCAAGAAATTTTGATTCAATTCGTCAAAATTTTTCTATATCCTGAGCAGTTCACTTATTACTATTGCGGCTTACTAGGAACTAACTGAATTCACCAAGTTACTGAGATTCCGCTCAGCAAATTTTAATAAATCTTTAAAAGTACACATATTACAAGAGCCTGCTACTGGGAACTAACTGAATTCAGAACAAAACAGTGATTCAGTTCGTTAAAACTTTGCTCTGTCTTGAATAAAAAGCTTATTACATGTTAATCCTATTGGGAAACTACTGAATTCAGCGTGATACAATGATTCAGTTCCTTAAAATGTTGCTATATATTGAAATGCACACTCATACAAGGATGTCCCATTGGGAACTACCTGAATTCGCCAATTTGATTCAATACGTGAAAATTTTTATATATCCCGAGCAGTCCACTTATTACTACTGCGGCCTACTGGGAACTAACTGAATTCACCAAGTTAATTAGATTCGACTCAGCAAATTTTGAAAAATCTTTAAAAGTACACATATTACTAGAACCTGCTACTGGAAACTAACAGAATTCACAGAGAAACAGTGTTTCAGTTCGTTAAAACGTTTCTCTATCTTGAATAACAAGCTTATTACATGTTAATCCTATTGGGAAACTACAGAATTCACCACGATACTTAGATTCCGTTACTTAAAATGTTGCTATATATTGAAAAGCACACTCATACAAGGATGTCCCAATGGGAACTAACTGAATTCACCTAGATATTTTGATTCAATTCGTCAAAATTTTTCTATATCCCGAGCAGTCTACTTATTACTATTGCGGCCTACTAGGAACTAACTGAATTCAACAAGTTACTGATTCGGCTCAGCAAATTTTGATAAATCTTTAAAAGTACACATATTACAAGAGCCTCCTACTGGGAACTAACTGAATTCACAAAGAAACAGTGTTTCAGTTCGTTAAAACGTTGCTCTATCTTGAATAACAAGCTTATTGCATGTTAATCCTAGTGGGAAACTACTGAATTCAACGTGATAAATAGATTCAGTTCCTTATAATGTTGCTACATATTGAAATGCACACTCATACAAGCATGTCCCGTTGGGACCTAACTGAATTCGCCAATTTGATTCAATATGTGAATATTTTTCTATACCCTGAACAGTCCACTTATTACTACTGCAGCCTACTGGGAACTAACTGAATTCACCAAGTTTCTTATATTCGACTCAGCAAATTTTGAAAAATCTTTAAAAGTACACATATTACAAGAGCCTGCTACTGGGAACTAAATGAATTCACAAAGAAACAGTGTTTCAGTTCGTTAAAACGTTGCTCTATCTTGAATAACAAGCTTATTACATGTGCATCCTATTGGGAAACTACAGAATTCACCATGACACTTAGATTCCGTTAATTAAAATGTTGTCATACATTGAAAAGCACCCTCATACAAGCATGTCCCATTGGGAACTCACTGAATTCACCTAGATATTTTGATTCAATTCGTCAAAATTTCTCTATATCCCGAGCAGTCTACTTATTACTATTGCGGCCTACTAGGAACTAACTGAATTCACCAAGTTACTGAGATTCGGCTCAGCAAATTTTGATAAATCTTTTAAGTACACATCTTACAAGAGCCTGCTACTGGGAACTAATTGAATTCACAAAGATACAGTGTTTCAGTTCGTTAAAACGTTGCTCTATCTTGAATAACAAGCTTATTACATGAGAATCCTATTGGGAAACTACTGAATACAATGTGATACATAGATTCAGTTCCTTAAAATGTTGCTCTATATTGAAATGGACACTCATACAAGCATGTCCCATTGGGAACTAACTGAATTCGCCAATTTGATTCAATACGTGAAAATTTTTCTATATCCCGAACAGTCCACTTATTAGTAAGGCGGCCTACTGGGAACTAACTGAATTCACCAAGTTACTGAGATGCGACTCAGCAAATTTTGATAAATCTTTAAAAATACACATGTTACAAGAACCTGCTACTGGGAACTAACTGAATTCACAAAGAAAAAGTGTTTCAGTTCGTTAAAACGTTGCTCTATCTTAAATAACAAGCTTACTGCATGCGATCCTATTGGGAAACTACAGAATTCACCATGATACTTAGATTCCGTTACTTTAAATGTTGCTATATATTGAAAAGCACACTCATACGAGCATGTCCCATTCGGAACTCACTGAATTGGCCTAGAAATTTTGATTCCATTCGTGAAAATTTTTCTATATCCCGAACAGTCCACTTATTACTATTGCGGCCTACGAGGAACTAACAGAATTCACCAAGTTACTGAGATTCGGCTCACCAAATTTTGATGAATCTTTAAAAGTACACATATTACAAGTGTGCTACTGGGAACTAACTGAATTCACAAAGAAACAGTGTTTCAGTTCACTAAAACGTTGCTGTATCTTAAATAACAAGCTTATTACATGCGATCCTATTGGGAACCTACAGAATTCACCATACTTAGATTCCGTTACTTAAAATGTTGCTACATATTGAAAAGCACACCAATACAAGCATGTTCCATTGGGAACTCACTGAATTCACCGAAAAATTTTGATTCAATTCGTCAAAATTTTTCTATATCTCGAGCAGTCCACTTATTACTATTGCGGCCTACTACGAACTAACTGAATTCACCATACTGATATTCGGCTCAGGAAATTTTGATAAATCTTTAAAAGTACACATATTACTAGAGCCTGGTCATGGGAACTAACTGAATTCACAAAGAAACAGTGTTTCAGTTCGTTAAAACGTTGCTTTATCTTGAATAACAAGCTTATTACTTATGCATCCTATTGGGAAACTACAGAATTCACCATGACAATTAGATTCCGTTACTTAAAATGTTGCCATATATTGAAATGCACACTCATCCAAGCATGTCCCATTGGGAACTCAGGGAACTCACTGAATTCACCTAGATATTTTGATTCAATTCATCAAAATTTTCTATATCCCGAGCAGTCTACTTATTACTATTGCGGCCTACTAGGAACTAACTGAATTCACCAAGTTACTGAGATTCGGCTCAGCAAATTTTGATAAATCTTGAAAAGTACACATATTACAAGAGCCTGCTACTGGGAACTAACTGAATTCCCAAGAAACCGTTTTTCAGTTCATTAAAACGTTGCTCAATCTTGAATAACAAGCTTATTACATGTTAATCCTATTGGGAAACTACTGAATTCAACGTGATAAATGGATTCAGTTCCTTAAAATGATGCTATATATTGAAATGCACACTCATACAAGCATGTCCCGTTGGGAACTAACAGAATTGGCCATATTGATTCAATACGTGAAAATTTTTCTTTACCCTGAACAGTCCACTTATTACTACTGCGGCCTACTTGGAACTAACTGAATTCACCAAGTTTCTGAGATTCGACTCAGCATATTTTGAAAAATCTTTAAAAGTACACATATTACAAGAACCTGCTACTGGGAACTAACTGAATTCACAAAGAAACAGTGTTTCAGTTCGTTAAAACGTTGCGCTATCTTGAATAACAAGCTTATTACATGTAAATCCTATTAGGAAACTACTGAATTCAACATCATACTTAGATTCCATTACTTAAAATGTTGCTATATTGAAAAGCACACTCATACAAGCATGTCCCATTGGGAACTCACTGAATTCGCCTATCAATTTTGATTCCATTCGTGAAAATTTTTCTATATCCCGAACAGTCAACTTATTACTATTGCGGCCTACTAGGAACTAACTGAATTCAGAAGTTTCTGAGATTCGACTCAGCATATTTTGAAAAATCTTTAAAAGTACACATATTACAAGAACCTGCTACTGAAAACTAACTGAATTCACAAAGAAACAGTGTTTCAGTTCGTTAAAACGTTGCGCTATCTTGAATAACAAGCTTATTACATGAGAATCCTATTCGGAAACTACTCAATTCCCCATGATACTTAGATTCTGTTACCAAAAATGTTGCTTTATATTGAAAAGCACACTCATCCAAGCATGTCCCATTGGGAACTCACGGAATTTGCCTAGAAATTTTGATTCCATTCGTGAAAATTTTTCTATATCCTGAACAGTCCACTTATTACAATTGTGGCCTACTAGGAACTAACTGAATTCACCAAGTTACTGAGGTTCGGCTCACCAAATTTTGATAAATCTTTAAAAGTACACATATTACAAGAGAGTGCTACTGAAAACTAACTGAATTCACAAAGAAACAGTGTTTCAGTTCATTAAAACGTTGCTCCATCTTAAATAACAAGCTTATTGCATGAGATGCTTTTGGAAACCTACAGAATTCACCATGATACTTAGATTCTGTAATTAAAATGTTGCTATCTATTGAAAAGCACACTCATACAAGCATGTCCCATTGGGAACTCACTGAATTCACCAAGAAATTTTCATTCAATTCGTTAAAAATTTTCTATATCCCGAGCAGTTCACTTATTCCTATTACGTCCTTCTACGAACTAACTGAATTCACGAAGTTACTGAGATTCGGCTCACGAAATTTTGATAAATCTTTAAAAGTACACATATTACAAGAACCTGGTACTGGGATCTAACTGAATTCACAAAGAAACAGTGTTTCAGTTCCTTAAAACATTGCTCTATCTTGAATAACAAGCTTATTACATGTGCATCCTATTGGGAAACTACTGAATTCACCATTAAACTTAGATTCCGTTACTTAAATGTTGCTATATAATGAAAAGCAACCTCATACAAGCATGTGCCTTTGGGAACCTACAGAATTCGCCTAGAAATTTTGATCCATTCGTGAAAATTTTTCTATAAATCGAACAGTCCACTTACTACTACTGCCACCTATTGGGAACTAACTGAATTCACCAAGTTACTGAGATTTGGGTCACCAAATTTTGATAAATCTTTAAAAGTACACATATTACAAGAGCCTGCTACTGGGCCCTAAATGAATTCAAAATGAAACAGTGTTTCAGTTCGTTAAAACGTTGCTCTATTTTGAATAACAAGCTTATCACATGTTAATCTTATTGGGAAACTACGGAATTCAACATGATACATAGATTCAGTTCCTCAAAATGTTGCTATATATTGAAATGGACACTCATACAAGCATGTCCCTTTGGGAACTAACTGAATTCGCCCATTTGATTCAATACGTGAAAATTTTTCTATATCCCGAGCAGTCCACTTATTACTACTGCGGCCTAATAGATGCTAACTGAATTCACCAAGTTACTGAGATTCGGCTCAGGAAATTTTGATAAATCTTTAAAAGTACACATCTTAAAGAGCCTGATACTGGGAATTAAATGAATTCACAAAGAAACAGAGTTTCAGTTCGTTAAAAAGTTGCTCTATCTTGAATAACAAGCTTATTACATGTGCATCCTATTGGGAAACTATAGAATTCACCATGACACTTAGATTCCGTTACTTAAAATGTTGTCATACATTGAAGAGCACCCTCATACAAGCATGTCCCATTGGGAACTCACTGAAATCGCCAATTTGATTCAAAACGTGAAAATTTTTCTATATCCCGAACACTCCACTTATTACTACTGCGGCCTACTGGAAACTAACTGAATTCACCATGTTACTGAGATTCGGCTCATCAAATTTTGATAAATCATGAAAAGTACACATATTACTAGAGCCTGGAACTGGGAACTAACTGAATTCACAAAGAAACAGTGTTTCAGTTCGTTAAAACGTTGCTCTATCTTGAATAACAAGCTTATTATATGTGCATCCTATTGGGAAACTATTGAATTCACTATGACACGTAGATTCCATTACTTAAAATTTTGTCATACATTGAAAAGCACCCTCATACAAGCATGTTCCATTGGGAACTCACTGAATTAGCCTAGAAATTTTGATTCATTCGTGAAAATTTTTCTATATGCCGAACAATCCACTTATTACTACTGCGGCCTTTTGGGAACTAACTGAATTTACCAAGTTACTGAGATTTGCTCACCAAATTTTGGTAAATCTTTAAAAGTCCACATATTACAAGAGCCTGCTACTGGGAACTAAGTGAATTCAAAATGAAACACTGTTTCAGTTCGTTAAACGTTGCTCTATCTTTAATAACAAGCTTACTACTTGCGATCCTACTGGGAACCTACAGATTTCACCATGGTACTTAGATTCCGTTACTTAAAATGTTGCTATATATTGAAAAGCACACTCATACAAGCATGTCCCATTGGGAACTCACTGAATTCACATAGAATTTTTGATTCAATTCGTCAAAATTTTTCTATATCCCAAGCAGTCCACTTATTACTATTGCGTCCTACTAGGAACTAACTGAATTCACCAAGTTACTGAAATTCGGCTCACCAAATTTTGATAAATCTTTAAAAATACACATCTTAAAGAGCCTGGTACTGGGAACTAACTGAATTCACAAAGAAACAGAGTTTCAGTTCGTTAAAACGTTGCTCTATCTTGAATAACAAGCTATTACATGTTAATCCTATTGGAAAACTACTGAATTCAATGTGATACATAGATTCAGTTCCTTAAAATGTTGCTCTATATTGAAATGGACACTCATACAAGCATGTCCCATTGGGAACTAACTGAATTCGCCAATTTGATTCAATACGTGAAAATTTTTCTATATCCCGAACAGTCCACTTATTACTACTGCGGCCTACTGGGAACTAACTGAATTCACCAAGTTACTGAGATTCGACTCTGCAAATTTTGATAAAGCTTTAAAAGTACACATATTACAAGAGCCTGCTACTGGGAACTAACTGAATTCACAAGGAAACAGTGTTTCAGTTCGTTAAAACATTGCTCTATCTTAAATAACAAGCTTACTACATGCGATCCTATTAGCAAACTACAGAATTCACCATGATACTTAGATTCCGTTACTTTAAATGTTGCCATATATTGAAAAGCACACTCATACAAGCATGTCCATTGGGAAAACACTGAATTCGCTTTGAAATTTTGATTCCATTCATGATAATTTTTCTATATCCCAAACAGTCCACTTATTACTATTGCGGCCTACTAGGAACTAACTGAATTCACCAAATTACTGAGATTCGGCTCACCAAATTTTGATAAATCTTGAAAAGTACACATATTACAAGAGCCTGCTACTGGGAATTGACTGAATTCACAAAGAAACAGTGTTTCAGTTCACTAAAACGTTGCTGTATCTTAAATAACAAGCTTATTACATGCGATCCTATTGGGAACCTACAGAATTCAGGATGATACTAAGATTCCGTTACTTAAAATGTTGCTACATATTGAAAAGCACACTCATACAAGCATGTTCCATTGGGAACTCACTGAATTCACCTAGATATTTTGATTCAATTCATCAAAATTTTCTATATCCCGAGCAGTCTACTTATTACTATTGCGGCCTACTACGAACTAACTGAATGCACCAAGTTACTGAGATACGGCTCAGCAAATTTTGATAAATCTTTAAAGTACACATATTACAAGAGCCTGCTACTGGGAACTAACTGAATTCACAAAGAAACTGTTTCAGTTCGTAAAAACGTTGCTCTATCTTGAATAACAAGCATATTACATGCGAATCCTATTGAGAAACTACTGAATTCAACGTGATACATAGATTCAGTTCCATAAAATGTTGCTATATATTGAAATGCACATTCAAACAGCATGTCCCATTAGGAACTGACTGAATTTGCCTCGATATTTTGATTCAATACGTGAAATTTTTTCTATATCCTGAACAGTCCACTTATTGTTACTGCGGCATACTGGGAAGTAACTGAATTGACCATGTTACTGAGATTTGGCTCACCAAATTTTGATAAATCTTTAAAAGTACACATATTACAAGAGCCTGGTACGGGGAACTAACTGATTTCACAAAAAACAGTGTTTCAGTTTGCTAAAACGTTGCTCTTTCTTGAATAAAAAGCTTATTGCATGTGCATCGTATTGGGAAACTACTGAATTCACCAGTATACTTAGATTCCGTTCCTTAAAATGTTGCCATATATTGAAAAGCACCCTCATACAAGCATGTCCCATTGGGAACTCACTGAATTCGCCTAGAAATTTTGATCCATTCGTGAAAATTTTTCTATATCCAGAACAGTCCACTTATTACTACTGTGGCCTATTGGGAAGTAACTGAATTCACCAAGTTACTGAGATTCGGCTCACCAAATTTTGATAAATCTTTAAAAGTACACATATTACAAGAGCCTGATACTGGGAACTAAATGAATTCAAAATGAAACAGTGTTTCAGTTCGTTAAAACGTTGCTCTATCTTAAAGTAGAAGCTTACTACATGCGATCCTATTGGGAACCTACAGAATTCACCATGATACTTAGATTCCGTTACTTAAAATGTTGCCATATATTGAAAAGCCCACTCATACAAGCATGTCCCATTGGGAACTCACTGTATTCACCAAGAAATTTTGATTCAATTCGTCAAAAATTTTCTATATCCCAAGCAGTCCACTTATTACTATTGCGGCCTATTAGGAACTAACTGAATTCCCCAAGTTACTGAGATTCGCCACAGCAAATTTTGACAAATCTTTAAAAGTACACATATTACAAGAGCCTGCTACTGGGAACTAAATGACTTCAAAATGAAACAGTGTTTCAGTTCGTAAAAACGTTGCTTTATCTTGAATAACAAGCTTATTACTTGCGAATCCTATTGAGAAACTACTGAATTCAACGTGATACATAGATTCAGTTCCGTAAAATGTTGCTATATATTGAAATGCACACTGAAACAACCATGTCCAATGGGAACTCACTGAATTTGCCTCGATATTTTGATTCAATACGTGAAATTTTTTCTATATCCCGATCGGTCCACTTATTGCTACTGCGGCCTACTGGGAACTAACTGAATTCACCAAGTTACTGAGATTCGGCTCACCATATTTTGATAAATCTTTAAAGGTACACATATTACAAGAGCCTGCTACAAATCTTTAAAAGTACATATATTACAAGAGCCTGCTACTGGAAACTAACTGAATTCACAAAGAGACAGTGGTTCAGTTCGTTAAAACGTTGCTCTATCTTGAACAACAAGCTTATTACATGCGAATCCTAGTGGGAACCTACACAATTCACCATGATACTTACATTCCGTTCCGTAAAAATTTGCTATATATTGAAAAGCACAGTCCTACAAGTATGTCCCATTGGGAACTCACTGAATTCGTCTAGAAATTTTGATTCCATTCGTGAAAAATTTTCTATATCTGGAACAGTCGACTTATTAATACTGTGGCCTATTGGGAACTAACTGAATTCACCAAGTTACTGAGATTCGGCTCACCAAATTTTGATAAATCTTTACAGTACACATAGTACAAGAGCCTGCTACCGGGAACTAAAGGAATTCAGAAAGAGACAGTCTTTCAATTTGTTAAAACGTTGCTCTATCTTTAGTAACAAGCTTATTACATGGGAATCCTAGTGGGAACCTACTCAATTCACCATGATACTTAGATTATGTTCCTTATAATGTTGCTGTATATTGAAAAGCACACTCATACAAGCATGTCCCATTGGGAACTCTCTGACTTCGCCCAGAAATATTGACTCAATTCGTGAAAATTTTTCTATATCCCGAACAGTTCACTTATTACTACTGCGGACTATTGGGAACTAAATGAATGCACCACGTTACTGAGATTCGGCCCCCAAATTTTGATAAATCTTTAAAAGACACATATTACAAGAGCCTGCTACTGGGAACTAACTGAATTCACAAAGAAAAGTGTTTCAATTTGTTAAAACGTTGCTCTATCTTGAATAACAAGCTTATTACATGCGAATCCTATTCTTAACCTTCAGAATTCTCCATGATTCTTAGATTCCGTTACTTAAAATGTTGCTATACATTGTAAAGCACACTCATACAAGCATGTCCCATTGGGAACTCACTGAATTCGCCTGGAAATTTTGATTCAATTCGTGAAATTTTGCTATATCCCGAACAGTCCACTTATTACTAATGCGGCCTATTGGGAACTAAAAGAATTCACCAAGTTACTGGGATTCGGCTCACTAAATTTTGATAAATCTTTAAAAGTACACATATTACAAGAGCCTGCTACTGGGAACTAACTGAATTCACAAAGAGACAGATATTCAGTTCGTTAAAACTTTGCTCTATCTTGAATAACAAACTTATTACATGCGAATCCTATTGGGAAACTACTGAATTCTCCATGATACTTAGACTCCGTTCTTTAAATTTTGCTATATATTGAAAAGCACCCTCATACAAGCATGTCCCATTGGGAACTCACTGAATTCGCCTAGAAATTTTGACTCAATTCGTGAAAATTTTTCTATATCCCAAACAGTCCACTTATTACTACTGTGGCCCATTGGGAACTAAATAATTCACCACGTTACTAAGATTCGGCCCCCCAAATTTTGATAAATCTTTAAAAGTACACATATTACAAGAGCCTGCTACTGGGAACTAACTGAATTAAAAAAGAAACAGTGTTTCAGTTCGTTAAAACGTTGCTCTATCTTAAATAACAAACTTATTACATGCGAATCCTATTGGGAAACTCCTGAATTCACCGTGATACTTAGATTCCGTTCCTTAAAATGTTGCTATATATTGAATATCACACCCATACAAGCATGTCCCATTGGCAACTCACTGAATTCGCCTAGAAATTTTGATTCCATTCATGAAAATTTTTCTATATCCGAAGCAGTCCACGTATTACTACTGCGGCCTATTGGGAACTAACTGAATTCACCAAGTTACTGAGCTTCGGCTCAGCAAATTTTGATAAATCTTTAAAAGTACATATATTACAAGAGCCTGCTACTGGGAACTTACTGAATTCACAAAAGACAGTGGTTCAGTTCGTTAAAACGTTGCTCTATCTTGAATAACAAGCTTATTACATGCGAATCCTAGTGGGAACCTACTCAATTCACCATGATCCTTAGATTCCGTTCCGTAAAAATTTGCTATATATTGAAAAGCACAGTCCTACAAGTATGTCCCATTGGGAACTCACTGAATTCGCCTAGAAATTTTGATTCCATTCGTGAAAAACTTTCTATATCTGGAACAGTCGACTTATTAATAGTGTGGCCTATTGGGAACTAACTGAATTCACCAAGTTACTGAGATTCGGCTCACCAAATTTTGATAAATCTTTACAGTACACATATTACAAGAGCCTGCTACCGGGAACTAAAGGAATTCAGAAAGAGACAGTGTTTCAATTCGTTAAAACGTTGCTCTATCTTTAATAACATGCTTATTACATGAGAATCCTAGTGGAAACCTACACAATTCACCATGATTCTTAGATTCCGTTCCTTATAATGTTGCTATATATTGAAAAGCACACTCATACAAGCATGTCCCATTGGGAACTCACTGAATTAGCCTAGAAATTTTGACTCAATCCGTGAAAATTTTTCTATATCCCGAACAGTCCACTTATTACTACTGTGGCCTATTGGGAACTAATTGAATTCACCACGTTACTGAGACTCGGCCCCCAAATTTTGATAAATCATTAAAAGTACACATATTACAAGAGCCTGCTACTGAAAACTAACTGAATTCACAAAGAGACAGTATTTCAGTTCGTTAAAACGTTGCTCTATCTTGAAAAACAAGCTTATTTCATGCGAATCCTAGTGGGAACCTACTGAATTCACCATGATACTTAGACTCCGTTCCTTAAAATATTGCTATATATTGAAAAGCACCCTCATACAAGCATGTCCCCTTGGGAACTCACTGAATTCGCCTAGAAATTTTGACTCCATTCGTGAAAATTTTTCTATATCCCGAACAGTCCACTTATTACTACTGCGGCCTACTGGCAACTAACTGAATTCATCAAGTTACTGAGATTCGGCCCCCCAAATTTTGATAAATCTTTAAAAGTACACATATTACAAGAGCCTGCGGCTGGAAACTAACGAAATTCACAAAGAGACATTTTTTCATTTCGTAAAACGTTGTTCTATCTTGAATAACAAGCTTATTTCCTGCGAATCCTAGTGGGAACCTACTGAATTCACCATGATACTTAGATTCCGTCCCTTAAAATGTTGCTATATATTGAAAAGCACCCTCATACAAGTATGTCCCTTTGGGAACTCACTGAATTCGCCTAGAAATTTTGATTTAATTCGTGAAAATTTTTCTATATCCCGAACAGACCACTTATGACTATTGTGGCTTACTAAGAATTAACTGAATTCACTAAGTTACTGAGATTCGGCTCACAAATTTTAATAAATCTTTAAAAGTACACATATTACAGGAGCCTGCTACTGGTAAATAACTGAATTCACAAAGAAACAGTGTTTCAGTTCGTTAAAACTTTGCTCTATCTTGAATAACAAGCTTACTACATGCGATCCTATTGGGAACCTACAGAATTCACCATGATCCTTATATTCCGTTAATTAAAATGTTGCTATATATTGAAAAGCACACTCATACAAGCATGTCCCATTGGGAACTCACTGAATTCCCCACGAAATTTTGATTTAATTCGTGAAAATTTTCTATATCACGAAGAGACCACTTATATCTATTGCCGCATACTAGGAACTAACTGAATTCGCCAAGTTACTGAGATTCGGCTCACCAAATTTTGATAAATCTTTAAAAGACACCTACTACAAGAGCCTGCTACTGGGAACCAACTGAATTCACAAAGAATCAGTGTTTCATTTGGTTAAAACGTTGCTCTAATTTGAATAACAACCTTATTAGAAGGGAATCCTACTGTGAAACTACTGAATTCACCATGATACTTAGATACCGTTCCTTATAATGTTGCTGTATATTGAAAAGCACACTCATACAAGCATGTCCCATTAAGAACTCACTGATTTCGCCTAGAAATATTGACTCAATTCGTGAAAATTTTTCTATATCCCGAGCAGTCCACGTATTACTACTGCGGCCTATTGGGAACGAACTGAATTCACCAGTTACTGATATTCGGCTCACCAAATTTTGATAAATCATTAAAAGACACATATTACAAGAGCCTGCTACTGAAAACTAACTGAATTCACAAAGAAAAGTGTTTCAGTTTGTTAAAACGTTGCTCTATCTTGAATAACAAGCTTATTACATGCGAATCCTATTGGGAAACTACTTAATTCACCACGATACTTATATACCGTTCCTTAAAATGTTGCTATATATTGAAAAGCACCCTATTACAAGCATGTCCCATTGGGAACTCACTGAATTCGCCTAGAAATTTTGACTCAATTCGTGAAAATTTTTGTATATCCCGAACAGTCCACTTATAACTATTGCGGCTTACTAGGAACTAACTGAACTCACCAAATTACTGTGATTTGGCTCACAAAATTTTTATAAATCTTTAAAAGTACACATACTACAAGAGCCTGCGACTGGGAAATAACTGAATTCACAAAGAAACAGTCTTTCAATTCGTTAAAACCTTGCTCTATCTTGAATAACAAGCTTATTACATGCGATCCCATTGGTAACCTACAGAATTCACAATGATACTTAGATTCTGTTACTTAAAATGTTGCTATATATTGAAAATCACACTCATACAAGCATGTCCAATTGGGAACTCACGGAATTCGCCTAGAAATTTTGATTCTATTCGTGAAAACTTTTCTATATCCTGAACAGTCAACTTATTACTAATGCGGCCTATTGCGAACAAACTGAATTCACCATTTTACTGAGATTCGGCTCACCAAATTTTGATAAATCTTTAAAAGTACACATATTAGAAGAGCCTGCTACTGGGAAATAACTGACTTCACAAAGAAACAGTATTTCAATTCGTTCAAACGTTGCTCTATGATGAATAAGAAGCTTATTACATACGATCCTATTGGGAACCTACAGAATTCAACATGATTCTTAGATTCCATTACTTAAAATGTTGCTGTACATTAAATAGAACACTCATACAAGCATGTCCCATTGGGAAGTCACAGAATTTGCCTAGAAATTTAGATTCCATTCGTGAAATTTTTTTTTCCCGAACAGTGCACTTATTACTACTGCGGCCTATTGGGAACTGATTGAATTCACCAAGTTACTGAGATTGGGCTCACCAAATTTTGATAAGTCTTTAAAAGTACATATATTACAAGAGCCTTCTACTGGGAACTAACTGAATTCACAAAGAGACAGTGTTTCATTTCTTTAAAATGTTGATCTATCTTCAATAACAAGCTTATTACATGATAATCCTAGTGGGAACTTACTGAATTCACCATGATACTTAGATTCAGTTCCGTAAAAAGTTGCTGTATATTGAAAAGCACAGTCATACAAGCATGTCCCATTGGGAACTCACTGAATTCGCCTTGTAATTTTGACTCAATTCGTGAAAATTTTTCTATATCCCGAAGAGACCACTTATAAATATTGCGGCTTACTAGGAACTAACAGAATTCCCACGTTACTGAGAATCGGCTCACCAAATTTTGATAAATCTTTAAATGTACAAATATTACAAGAGCCTGCTACTTTGAACTAACTGAATTCACAAAGAAACAGTGTTTCAGTTCGTTAAAACGTTGCTCTATATTTAATAACAAGCTTATTACGAGTGATCCTATTGGGAACATACAGAATTCACCATGATACTTAGATTCAGTTACTTAAAATGTTGCTATATATTGAAAAGCACAGTCATACAAGCATGTCCCCTTGGGAACTCACTGAATTCGCCTAGAAATTTTGATTCCATTCGTGAAAATTTTTGTATATCCTTAACAGTCCACTTATTACTACTGTGGCCTACTGGCAACTAACTGAATTCATCAAGTTACTGAGATTCGGCTCACTAAATTTTGATAAATCATAAAAGTACACATATTACAAGAGCCTGCGACTGGAAACTAACGAAATTCACAAAGAGACATTGTTTCATTTCGTAAAACGTTGTTCTATCTTGAATAACAAGCTTATTTCCTGCGAATCCTAGTGGGAACCTACTGAATTCACCATGATACTTAGATTCCGTCCCTTAAAATGTTGCTATATATTGAAAAGCACCCTCATACAAGCATATCCCATTGGGAACTCACTGAATTCGCCTAGAAATTTTGATTTAATTCGTGAAAATTTTTCTATATCCCGAACAGACCACTTATGACTATTGTGGCTTACTAAGAATTAACTGAATTCACTAAGTTACTGAGATTCGGCTCACAAATTTTAATAAATCTTTAAAAGTACACATATTACAGGAGCCTGCTACTGGTAAATAACTGAATTCACAAAGATACAGTGTTTCAGTTCGTTAAAACTTTGCTCTATCTTGAATAACAAGCTTACTACATGCGATCCTATTGGGAACCTACAGAATTCACCATGATCCTTATATTCCGTTAATTAAAATGTTGCTATATATTGAAAAGCACACTCATACAAGCATGTCCCATTGGGAACTCACTGAATTCCCCACGAAATTTTGATTTAATTCGTGAAAATTTTCTATATCACGAAAAGACCACTTATAACTATTGCCGCATACTAGGAACTAACTGAATTCGCCAAGTTACTGAGATTCGGCTCACCAAATTTTGATAAATCTTTAAAAGTACACCTACTACAAGAGCCTGCTACTGGGAACTAACTGAATTCACAAAGAATCAGTGTTTCATTTGGTTAAAACGTTGCTCTAATTTGAATGACAACCTTATTAGAAGGGAATCCTACTGGGAAACTACTGAATTCACCATGATACTTAGATACCGTTCCTTATAATGTTGCTGTATATTGAAAAGCACACTCATACAAGCATGTCCCATTGGGAACTCACTGATTTCGCCTAGAAATATTGACTCACTTCGTGAAAATTTTTCTATATCCCAAACAGTCCACTTATTACTACTGCGGACTATTGGGAACTAAATGAATTCAACACGTTACTGAGATTCGGCCCCCAAATTTTGATAAATCTTTAAAAGTACACGTATTACAAGAGCCTGCTACTGGGAACTAACTGAATTCATAAAGAGACAGTATGTCTGTTCATTAAAACGTTGCTCTATCTTGAATAACAAGATTATTAAATGCGAATCCTATTGGGAAACTACTGAATTCACCATGATACTTAGACTCCGTTCTTTAAATTTTGCTATATATTGAAAAGCACCCTCATACAAGCATGTCCCATTGGGAACTCACTGTATTCGCCTAGAAATTTTGACTCAGTTCGTGAAAATTTTTCTATATCCCAAACAGTCCACTTATTACTACTGTGGCCCATTGGGAACTAAATAATTCACCACGTTACTAAGATCCGGCCCCCCAAATTTTGATAAATCTTTAAAAGTACACATATTACAAGAGCCTCCTACTTGGAACTAACTGAATTCAAAAAGAAACACTGTTTCAGTTCGTTAAAACGTTGCTCTATCTTAAATAACAAACTTATTACATGCGAATCCTATTGGGAAACTCCTGAATTCACTGTGATACTTAGATTCCGTTCCTTAAAATGTTGCTATATATTGAATATCACACCCATACAAGCATGTCCCATTGGCAACTCACTGAATTCGCCTAGAAATTTTGATTCCATTCATGAAAATTTTTCTATATCCCAAGCAGTCCACGTATTACTACTGCGGCCTATTGGGAACTAACTGAATTCACCAAGTCACTGAGATTCGGCTCAGCAATTTTGATAAATCTTTAAAAGTACATATATTACAAGAGCCTGCTACTGGGAACTAACTGAATTCACAAAGAGACAGTGGTTCAGTTCGTTAAAACATGCTCTATCTTGAATAACAAGCTTATTACATGCGAATCCTAGTGGGAACCTACTCAATTCACCATGATACGTAGATTCCGTTCCGTAAAAAGTTGCTATATATTGAAAAGCACAGTCCTACAAGTATGTCCCATTGGGAACTCACTGAATCTGCCTAGAAATTTTGATTCCATTCATGAAAAACTTTCTATATCTGGAACAGTCAACTTATTAATAGTGTGGCCTATTGGGAACTAACTGAATTCACCAAATTACTGAGTTTTGGCTCACCAAATTTTGATAAATCTTTACAGTATACATATAACAAGAGCCTGCTACTGGAAACTAAATGAATTCAGAAAGAGACAGTGTTTCAATTCGTTAAAACGTTGCTCTATCTTTAATAACATGCTTATTACATGAGAATCCTAGTGGAAACCTACACAAATCACCATGATACTAGATTCCGTTCCTTATAATGTTGCTATATATTGAAAATCACACTCATACAAGCATGTCCCATTGGGAACTCACTGAATTAGCCTAGAAATTTTGACTCAATCCGTGAAAATTTTTCTATATCCCGAACAGTCCACTTATTACTACTGTGGCCTATTGGTAACTAATTGAATGAACCACGTTACTTAGATTCGGCCCCCAAATTTTGATAAATCATTAAACGTACACATATTTCAAGAGCCTGCTACTGGGAACTAAATGAATTCACAAAGAAAAGTGTTTCAGTTCGTTAAAACGTTGCTCTATCTTGAATAAGAATCTTATTACATGTAATCCTATTCTTAACCTACACAATTCACCATGATTCTTAGATTCTGGTACTTAAAATGTTGCTATACATTGAAAAGCACACTCATACAAGCATGTCCTATTGGGAACTCACTGAATTTGCCTAGAAATTTTGATTCAATTCCTGAAAATTTTTCTATATCCCGAACAGTCCACTTATTACTACTGCGGCCTATTGTGAACTAACAGAATTCACCAAGTTACTGATATTCGGCTAACCAAATTTGGATAAATCTTTAAAAGTACACATATTACAAGAGCCTGCTACTGAAAACTAACTGAATTCACAAAGAGTCAGTGTTTCATTTGGTTAAAACGTTGCTCTAATTTGAATGACAACCTTATTACAAGGGAATCCTACTGGGAAACTACTGAATTCACCATGATACTTAGATACCGTTCCTTAAAACGTTGCTATATATTGAAAGCACACTCATACAAGCACGTCCCATTGGGAACTCACTCAATTCGCCTAGAATTTTTGATTCCATTAGTGAAAATTTTTCTATATCCCGAACAGTCCACTTATTACTACTGCGGCCTATTGGGAACTAACTGAATTCACCAATTAACTGGGATTCAGCTCACCAAATTTTGATAAATCTTTAAAAGTACACATATTACAGGGGCCTGCTACTGGGAACAAACTGAATTCACAATGAGACAGTGTTTCAGTTGTTAAACCATTGCTCTATCTTGAATAACAACTTTATTACAAGTGATTCCTATTGGGAAACTACTGAATTCACCATGATACTTAGATTCCGTTCCTTAAAATGTTGCTATATATTGAAAAGCACCCTATTACAAGCATGTCCCATTGGGAACTCACTGAATTCGCCTAGAAATTTTGATTTAATTCGTGAAAATTTTTGTATATCCCGAACAGACCACTTATAACTATTGCGGCTTACTAGGAACAAACTGAATTCACCAAACTACTGTGATTCGGCTCACAAAATTTTTATAAATCTTTAAAAGTACACATATTACAAGAGCCTGCGACTGGGAAATAACTGAATTCACAAAGAAACAGTCTTTCAATTCGTTAAAACCTTGCTCTATCTTGAATAACAACCTTATTACATGCGATCCTATGGGTAACATACAGAATTCACCATGATACTTAGATTCTGTTACTTAAAATGTTGCTATATATTGAAAAGCACACTCATACAAGCATGTCCCCTTGGAAACTCACTGAATTCGCCTAGAAATTTTGATTTAATTCGTTTAAATTTTTAAATCCCAAAGAGACTACTTGTAACTATTGTGGCTTACTAGAAACTAACTGAATTCACCAACTTACTGAGATTCGGCTCACCAAATTTTGATAAATCTTTAAAGGTACACATATTGGGGTTGGGGATTTATCTCAGTGATAGGGCGCTTGCCTAGGAAGTGCAAGGCCCTGGGTTCGTTCCCCAGCTCCGAAAAAAAAAAGAACCAAAAAAAAGTAAACATATTACAAGAGCTTGCTACTGTGAACTAACGGTATTCACAAAGAATCAGTGTTTCATTTCGTTAAAACTTTGCTCTCATTTGAATATAAACCTTATTACGTGCAAATCCTATTGGATAACTACTGAATTCACCAGGATACTTAGATACCGTTCCTTAAAATGTTGCTCTATATTGAAGAGCACACTCATACAAGCATGTCCCATTGGGAACTCATTGAATTAGCCTAGAAATTTTGATTCCATTCATGAAAATCTTTCTATATCCTGAAGAGTCCACTTATTAAGACTGCGGCCTATTGGGAACTAACTGATTTCACCAAGTTACTGAGATTCGGTTCACCAAATTTTGGTAAATCTTTAAAAGTACACATATTACAAGCCTGCTACTGGGAACTAACTGAATTCACAAAGAGGCAGTGTTTCAGTTGTTAAAACGTTGCTCTATCTTGAATAACAACCTTATTACATGCGATTCCTATAGGGAAACTACTGAATTCACCATGATACTTAGATTCCATTCCTTAAAATGTTGCTACATATTGAAAAGCAACTCATACAAGCTTGTCCCATTGGGAACTCACTGAATTCGCCTAGAAATTTTGTTTCCATTCTTGAAAATTTTTCTATATCCCGAACAGTCCACTTATTATTACTGCGGACTATTGGGAACTAACTGAATTCACCAAGTTACTGAGATTCGGCTCACCAAATTTTGATAAATCTTTAAATGTACAAATATTACAAGAGCCTGCTACTTTGAACTAACTAAATTCACAAAGAAACAGTGTTTCAGTTCGTTAAAACGTTGCTCTATATTTAATAACAATCTTATTACATGCGATCCTATTGGGAACCTACAGAATTCGCCATGATACTTAGATTCAGTTACTTAAAATGTTGCCATATATTGACAGAACACTCATACAAGCATGTCCTATTTGGAACTCACTGAATTCGCCTAGAAATTTTGATTCCATTCGTGAAAACTTTTCTATATCCTGAACAGACAACTTATTAGTAATGCGACCTATGGCGAACAAACTGAAATCACCATTTTACTGAGATTCGGCTCACCAAATTTTGATAAATCTTTAAAAGTACACATATTACAAGAGCCTGCTACTGGGAAATAACTGAATTGACAAAGAGACAGTATTTCAATTCATTCAAACGTTGCTTTATGTTGAAAAGAAGGTTATTACATACGATCCTATTGGGAACCTACAGAATTCACCATGATACTTAGATTCCGTTACTTAAAATGTTGCTATATATTGAAAAGCACACTCATACAAGCATGTCCCATTGGGAACTCACTGAATTCGCCTAGAAATTTTGATTTAATTCGTTTAAATTTTTATATCCCGAAGAGACTACTTGTAACTATTGTGGCTTACTAGAAACTAACTGAATTCACCAAGTTACTGAGATTCGGCTCACCAAATTTTGATAAATCTTTAAAAGTACACATATTACAAGAGCCTGCTACTGGGAACTAACTAAATTCACAAAGAGACATTGTTTCATTTCGTAAAACGTTGTTCTATCTTGAATAACAAGCTTATTTCATGCAATCCCTAGTAGGAACCTACTGAATTCACCATGATACTTAGATTCCGTTACATAAAATGTTGCTATATATTGAAAAGCACCCTCATACAAGCATGTCCCATTGGGAACTCACTGAATTCGCCTAGAAATTTTGATTTAATTCGTGAAAATTTTTCTATATCCCGAACAGACCACTTATGACTATTGCGGCTTACTAAGAATTAACTGAATTCACTAAGTTACTGAATTTCGGCTCACAAATTTTGATAAATCTTTAAAAGTACAAATATTACAAGAGCCTGTTACTGGGAAATAACTGAATTCACAAAGAAACAGTGTTTCAATTCGTTAAAACCTTGCTCTATCTTGAATAACAAGATATTACATGCGATCCTATTGGTAACCTACAGAATTCGCCATGATACTTAGATTCTGTTACTTAAAATGTTGCTATGTATTGAAAAGCACACTCATACAAGCATGTCCAATTGGGAACTCACTGAATTAGCCTAGAAATTTTGATTCCATTCGTGAAAACTTTTCTATATCCTGAACAGTCAACTTATTACTAATGCGGCCTATTGCGAACAAACTGAATTCACCAAGTTACTGAGATTGGGCTCACCAAATTTTGATAAATCTTTAAAAGTACACATATTACAAGAGCCTGCTACTGGGAAATAACTGAATTCACAAAGAAACAGTATTTCATTCGTTCAAACGTTTCTCTATGTTGAATAAGAAGCTTATAACATACGATCCTGTTGGGAACCTACAGAATTCACCATGATACTTAGATTCCGTTACTTAAAATGTTGCTATATATTGAAAAGCACACTCATACAAGCATGTCCCATTGGGAACTCACTGAATTCGCCTAATTTTGATTTAATTCGTGAAAATTTTTATATCCTGAAGAGACTACTTGTAACTATTGTGGCTTACTAGAAACTAAATGAATTCACCAAGTTACTGAGATTCGGCTCACCAAATTTTGAAATCTTTAAAAGTACACATATTACAAGAGCCTGCTACTGGGAACTAACTGAATTCACAAAGAATCAGTGTTCCATTTCGTTAAAACGTTGCTCTAATTTGAATAACAAGCTTATCACATGCGAATCCTATTGGGAAACTACTGAATTCACCATGATACTTAGATACCGTTCCTTAAAATGTTGCCATATATTGAAAAGCACACTCATACTATCATGTCCAATTGGGAACTCACTGAATTCGCCAAGAAATTTTGATTCCATTCGTGAAAATTTTTCCATATCCCAAGCAGTCTACTTATTACTACTGCGGCCTATTGGGAACCAACTGAATTCACCAAGTTACTGAGATTTGGCTCACCAAATTGATAAATCTTTAAAAGTACACATATTACAATAGCCTGCTACTGGGAACTAACTGAATTCACAAAGAAACAGTGTTTCAGTTCGTTAAAACTTTGCTCTATCTTGAATAACAAGCTTACTACATGCGATCCTATTGGGAACCTACAGAATTCACCATGATCCTTATATTCCGTTAATTAAAATGTTGCTATATATTGAAAAGCACACTCATACAAGCATGTCCCATTGGGAACTCACTGAATTCCCCACGAAATTTTGATTTAATTCGTGAAAATTTTCTATATCACGAAGAGACCACTTATATCTATTGCCGCATACTAGGAACTAACTGAATTCGCCAAGTTACTGAGATTCGGCTCACCAAATTTTGATAAATCTTTAAAAGACACCTACTACAAGAGCCTGCTACTGGGAACCAACTGAATTCACAAAGAATCAGTGTTTCATTTGGTTAAAACGTTGCTCTAATTTGAATAACAACCTTATTAGAAGGGAATCCTACTGGGAAACTACTGAATTCACCATGATACTTAGATACCGTTCCTTATAATGTTGCTGTATATTGAAAAGCACACTCATACAAGCATGTCCCATTAAGAACTCACTGATTTCGCCTAGAAATATTGACTCAATTCGTGAAAATTTTTCTATATCCCGAGCAGTCCACGTATTACTACTGCGGCCTATTGGGAACGAACTGAATTCACCAGTTACTGATATTCGGCTCACCAAATTTTGATAAATCATTAAAAGACACATATTACAAGAGCCTGCTACTGAAAACTAACTGAATTCACAAAGAAAAGTGTTTCAGTTTGTTAAAACGTTGCTCTATCTTGAATAACAAGCTTATTACATGCGAATCCTATTGGGAAACTACTTAATTCACCACGATACTTATATACCGTTCCTTAAAATGTTGCTATATATTGAAAAGCACCCTATTACAAGCATGTCCCATTGGGAACTCACTGAATTCGCCTAGAAATTTTGACTCAATTCGTGAAAATTTTTGTATATCCCGAACAGTCCACTTATAACTATTGCGGCTTACTAGGAACTAACTGAACTCACCAAATTACTGTGATTCGGCTCACAAAATTTTTATAAATCTTTAAAAGTACACATACTACAAGAGCCTGCGACTGGGAAATAACTGAATTCACAAAGAAACAGTCTTTCAATTCGTTAAAACCTTGCTCTATCTTGAATAACAAGCTTATTACATGCGATCCCATTGGTAACCTACAGAATTCACAATGATACTTAGATTCTGTTACTTAAAATGTTGCTATATATTGAAAATCACACTCATACAAGCATGTCCAATTGGGAACTCACGGAATTCGCCTAGAAATTTTGATTCTATTCGTGAAAACTTTTCTATATCCTGAACAGTCAACTTATTACTAATGCGGCCTATTGCGAACAAACTGAATTCACCATTTTACTGAGATTCGGCTCACCAAATTTTGATAAATCTTTAAAAGTACACATATTAGAAGAGCCTGCTACTGGGAAATAACTGACTTCACAAAGAAACAGTATTTCAATTCGTTCAAACGTTGCTCTATGATGAATAAGAAGCTTATTACATACGATCCTATTGGGAACCTACAGAATTCAACATGATTCTTAGATTCCATTACTTAAAATGTTGCTGTACATTAAATAGAACACTCATACAAGCATGTCCCATTGGGAAGTCACAGAATTTGCCTAGAAATTTAGATTCCATTCGTGAAATTTTTTTTTTCCCGAACAGTGCACTTATTACTACTGCGGCCTATTGGGAACTGATTGAATTCACCAAGTTACTGAGATTGGGCTCACCAAATTTTGATAAGTCTTTAAAAGTACATATATTACAAGAGCCTTCTACTGGGAACTAACTGAATTCACAAAGAGACAGTGTTTCATTTCTTTAAAATGTTGATCTATCTTCAATAACAAGCTTATTACATGATAATCCTAGTGGGAACTTACTGAATTCACCATGATACTTAGATTCAGTTCCGTAAAAAGTTGCTGTATATTGAAAAGCACAGTCATACAAGCATGTCCCATTGGGAACTCACTGAATTCGCCTTGTAATTTTGACTCAATTCGTGAAAATTTTTCTATATCCCGAAGAGACCACTTATAAATATTGCGGCTTACTAGGAACTAACAGAATTCCCACGTTACTGAGAATCGGCTCACCAAATTTTGATAAATCTTTAAATGTACAAATATTACAAGAGCCTGCTACTTTGAACTAACTGAATTCACAAAGAAACAGTGTTTCAGTTCGTTAAAACGTTGCTCTATATTTAATAACAAGCTTATTACGAGTGATCCTATTGGGAACATACAGAATTCACCATGATACTTAGATTCAGTTACTTAAAATGTTGCTATATATTGAAAAGCACAGTCATACAAGCATGTCCCCTTGGGAACTCACTGAATTCGCCTAGAAATTTTGATTCCATTCGTGAAAATTTTTGTATATCCTTAACAGTCCACTTATTACTACTGTGGCCTACTGGCAACTAACTGAATTCATCAAGTTACTGAGATTCGGCTCACTAAATTTTGATAAATCATAAAAGTACACATATTACAAGAGCCTGCGACTGGAAACTAACGAAATTCACAAAGAGACATTGTTTCATTTCGTAAAACGTTGTTCTATCTTGAATAACAAGCTTAATTCCTGCGAATCCTAGTGGGAACCTACTGAATTCACCATGATACTTAGATTCCGTCCCTTAAAATGTTGCTATATATTGAAAAGCACCCTCATACAAGTATGTCCCTTTGGGAACTCACTGAATTCGCCTAGAAATTTTGATTTAATTCGTGAAAATTTTTCTATATCCCGAACAGACCACTTATGACTATTGTGGCTTACTAAGAATTAACTGAATTCACTAAGTTACTGAGATTCGGCTCACAAATTTTAATAAATCTTTAAAAGTACACATATTACAGGAGCCTGCTACTGGTAAATAACTGAATTCACAAAGAAACAGTGTTTCAGTTCGTTAAAACTTTGCTCTATCTTGAATAACAAGCTTACTACATGCGATCCTATTGGGAACCTACAGAATTCACCATGATCCTTATATTCCGTTAATTAAAATGTTGCTATATATTGAAAAGCACACTCATACAAGCATGTCCCATTGGGAACTCACTGAATTCCCCACGAAATTTTGATTTAATTCGTGAAAATTTTCTATATCACGAAGAGACCACTTATATCTATTGCCGCATACTAGGAACTAACTGAATTCGCCAAGTTACTGAGATTCGGCTCACCAAATTTTGATAAATCTTTAAAAGACACCTACTACAAGAGCCTGCTACTGGGAACCAACTGAATTCACAAAGAATCAGTGTTTCATTTGGTTAAAACGTTGCTCTAATTTGAATAACAACCTTATTAGAAGGGAATCCTACTGGGAAACTACTGAATTCACCATGATACTTAGATACCGTTCCTTATAATGTTGCTGTATATTGAAAAGCACACTCATACAAGCATGTCCCATTAAGAACTCACTGATTTCGCCTAGAAATATTGACTCAATTCGTGAAAATTTTTCTATATCCCGAGCAGTCCACGTATTACTACTGCGGCCTATTGGGAACGAACTGAATTCACCAGTTACTGATATTCGGCTCACCAAATTTTGATAAATCATTAAAAGACACATATTACAAGAGCCTGCTACTGAAAACTAACTGAATTCACAAAGAAAAGTGTTTCAGTTTGTTAAAACGTTGCTCTATCTTGAATAACAAGCTTATTACATGCGAATCCTATTGGGAAACTACTTAATTCACCACGATACTTATATACCGTTCCTTAAAATGTTGCTATATATTGAAAAGCACCCTATTACAAGCATGTCCCATTGGGAACTCACTGAATTCGCCTAGAAATTTTGACTCAATTCGTGAAAATTTTTGTATATCCCGAACAGTCCACTTATAACTATTGCGGCTTACTAGGAACTAACTGAACTCACCAAATTACTGTGATTTGGCTCACAAAATTTTTATAAATCTTTAAAAGTACACATACTACAAGAGCCTGCGACTGGGAAATAACTGAATTCACAAAGAAACAGTCTTTCAATTCGTTAAAACCTTGCTCTATCTTGAATAACAAGCTTATTACATGCGATCCCATTGGTAACCTACAGAATTCACAATGATACTTAGATTCTGTTACTTAAAATGTTGCTATATATTGAAAATCACACTCATACAAGCATGTCCAATTGGGAACTCACGGAATTCGCCTAGAAATTTTGATTCTATTCGTGAAAACTTTTCTATATCCTGAACAGTCAACTTATTACTAATGCGGCCTATTGCGAACAAACTGAATTCACCATTTTACTGAGATTCGGCTCACCAAATTTTGATAAATCTTTAAAAGTACACATATTAGAAGAGCCTGCTACTGGGAAATAACTGACTTCACAAAGAAACAGTATTTCAATTCGTTCAAACGTTGCTCTATGATGAATAAGAAGCTTATTACATACGATCCTATTGGGAACCTACAGAATTCAACATGATTCTTAGATTCCATTACTTAAAATGTTGCTGTACATTAAATAGAACACTCATACAAGCATGTCCCATTGGGAAGTCACAGAATTTGCCTAGAAATTTAGATTCCATTCGTGAAATTTTTTTTTTCCCGAACAGTGCACTTATTACTACTGCGGCCTATTGGGAACTGATTGAATTCACCAAGTTACTGAGATTGGGCTCACCAAATTTTGATAAGTCTTTAAAAGTACATATATTACAAGAGCCTTCTACTGGGAACTAACTGAATTCACAAAGAGACAGTGTTTCATTTCTTTAAAATGTTGATCTATCTTCAATAACAAGCTTATTACATGATAATCCTAGTGGGAACTTACTGAATTCACCATGATACTTAGATTCAGTTCCGTAAAAAGTTGCTGTATATTGAAAAGCACAGTCATACAAGCATGTCCCATTGGGAACTCACTGAATTCGCCTTGTAATTTTGACTCAATTCGTGAAAATTTTTCTATATCCCGAAGAGACCACTTATAAATATTGCGGCTTACTAGGAACTAACAGAATTCCCACGTTACTGAGAATCGGCTCACCAAATTTTGATAAATCTTTAAATGTACAAATATTACAAGAGCCTGCTACTTTGAACTAACTGAATTCACAAAGAAACAGTGTTTCAGTTCGTTAAAACGTTGCTCTATATTTAATAACAAGCTTATTACGAGTGATCCTATTGGGAACATACAGAATTCACCATGATACTTAGATTCAGTTACTTAAAATGTTGCTATATATTGAAAAGCACAGTCATACAAGCATGTCCCCTTGGGAACTCACTGAATTCGCCTAGAAATTTTGATTCCATTCGTGAAAATTTTTGTATATCCTTAACAGTCCACTTATTACTACTGTGGCCTACTGGCAACTAACTGAATTCATCAAGTTACTGAGATTCGGCTCACTAAATTTTGATAAATCATAAAAGTACACATATTACAAGAGCCTGCGACTGGAAACTAACGAAATTCACAAAGAGACATTGTTTCATTTCGTAAAACGTTGTTCTATCTTGAATAACAAGCTTATTTCCTGCGAATCCTAGTGGGAACCTACTGAATTCACCATGATACTTAGATTCCGTCCCTTAAAATGTTGCTATATATTGAAAAGCACCCTCATACAAGCATATCCCATTGGGAACTCACTGAATTCGCCTAGAAATTTTGATTTAATTCGTGAAAATTTTTCTATATCCCGAACAGACCACTTATGACTATTGTGGCTTACTAAGAATTAACTGAATTCACTAACTTACTGAGATTCGGCTCACAAATTTTAATAAATCTTTAAAAGTACACATATTACAGGAGCCTGCTACTGGTAAATAACTGAATTCACAAAGATACAGTGTTTCAGTTCGTTAAAACTTTGCTCTATCTTGAATAACAAGCTTACTACATGCGATCCTATTGGGAACCTACAGAATTCACCATGATCCTTATATTCCGTTAATTAAAATGTTGCTATATATTGAAAAGCACACTCATACAAGCATGTCCCATTGGGAACTCACTGAATTCCCCACGAAATTTTGATTTAATTCGTGAAAATTTTCTATATCACGAAAAGACCACTTATAACTATTGCCGCATACTAGGAACTAACTGAATTCGCCAAGTTACTGAGATTCGGCTCACCAAATTTTGATAAATCTTTAAAAGTACACCTACTACAAGAGCCTGCTACTGGGAACTAACTGAATTCACAAAGAATCAGTGTTTCATTTGGTTAAAACGTTGCTCTAATTTGAATGACAACCTTATTAGAAGGGAATCCTACTGGGAAACTACTGAATTCACCATGATACTTAGATACCGTTCCTTATAATGTTGCTGTATATTGAAAAGCACACTCATACAAGCATGTCCCATTGGGAACTCACTGATTTCGCCTAGAAATATTGACTCACTTCGTGAAAATTTTTCTATATCCCAAACAGTCCACTTATTACTACTGCGGACTATTGGGAACTAAATGAATTCAACACGTTACTGAGATTCGGCCCCCAAATTTTGATAAATCTTTAAAAGTACACGTATTACAAGAGCCTGCTACTGGGAACTAACTGAATTCATAAAGAGACAGTATGTCTGTTCATTAAAACGTTGCTCTATCTTGAATAACAAGATTATTAAATGCGAATCCTATTGGGAAACTACTGAATTCACCATGATACTTAGACTCCGTTCTTTAAATTTTGCTATATATTGAAAAGCACCCTCATACAAGCATGTCCCATTGGGAACTCACTGTATTCGCCTAGAAATTTTGACTCAGTTCGTGAAAATTTTTCTATATCCCAAACAGTCCACTTATTACTACTGTGGCCCATTGGGAACTAAATAATTCACCACGTTACTAAGATCCGGCCCCCCAAATTTTGATAAATCTTTAAAAGTACACATATTACAAGAGCCTCCTACTTGGAACTAACTGAATTCAAAAAGAAACACTGTTTCAGTTCGTTAAAACGTTGCTCTATCTTAAATAACAAACTTATTACATGCGAATCCTATTGGGAAACTCCTGAATTCACTGTGATACTTAGATTCCGTTCCTTAAAATGTTGCTATATATTGAATATCACACCCATACAAGCATGTCCCATTGGCAACTCACTGAATTCGCCTAGAAATTTTGATTCCATTCATGAAAATTTTTCTATATCCCAAGCAGTCCACGTATTACTACTGCGGCCTATTGGGAACTAACTGAATTCACCAAGTCACTGAGATTCGGCTCAGCAATTTTGATAAATCTTTAAAAGTACATATATTACAAGAGCCTGCTACTGGGAACTAACTGAATTCACAAAGAGACAGTGGTTCAGTTCGTTAAAACGTTGCTCTATCTTGAATAACAAGCTTATTACATGCGAATCCTAGTGGGAACCTACTCAATTCACCATGATACGTAGATTCCGTTCCGTAAAAAGTTGCTATATATTGAAAAGCACAGTCCTACAAGTATGTCCCATTGGGAACTCACTGAATCTGCCTAGAAATTTTGATTCCATTCATGAAAAACTTTCTATATCTGGAACAGTCAACTTATTAATAGTGTGGCCTATTGGGAACTAACTGAATTCACCAAATTACTGAGTTTTGGCTCACCAAATTTTGATAAATCTTTACAGTATACATATAACAAGAGCCTGCTACTGGAAACTAAATGAATTCAGAAAGAGACAGTGTTTCAATTCGTTAAAACGTTGCTCTATCTTTAATAACATGCTTATTACATGAGAATCCTAGTGGAAACCTACACAAATCACCATGATACTAGATTCCGTTCCTTATAATGTTGCTATATATTGAAAATCACACTCATACAAGCATGTCCCATTGGGAACTCACTGAATTAGCCTAGAAATTTTGACTCAATCCGTGAAAATTTTTCTATATCCCGAACAGTCCACTTATTACTACTGTGGCCTATTGGTAACTAATTGAATGAACCACGTTACTGAGATTCGGCCCCCAAATTTTGATAAATCATTAAACGTACACATATTTCAAGAGCCTGCTACTGGGAACTAAATGAATTCACAAAGAAAAGTGTTTCAGTTCGTTAAAACGTTGCTCTATCTTGAATAAGAATCTTATTACATGTAATCCTATTCTTAACCTACACAATTCACCATGATTCTTAGATTCTGGTACTTAAAATGTTGCTATACATTGAAAAGCACACTCATACAAGCATGTCCTATTGGGAACTCACTGAATTTGCCTAGAAATTTTGATTCAATTCCTGAAAATTTTTCTATATCCCGAACAGTCCACTTATTACTACTGCGGCCTATTGTGAACTAACAGAATTCACCAAGTTACTGATATTCGGCTAACCAAATTTGGATAAATCTTTAAAAGTACACATATTACAAGAGCCTGCTACTGAAAACTAACTGAATTCACAAAGAGTCAGTGTTTCATTTGGTTAAAACGTTGCTCTAATTTGAATGACAACCTTATTACAAGGGAATCCTACTGGGAAACTACTGAATTCACCATGATACTTAGATACCGTTCCTTAAAACGTTGCTATATATTGAAAGCACACTCATACAAGCACGTCCCATTGGGAACTCACTCAATTCGCCTAGAATTTTTGATTCCATTAGTGAAAATTTTTCTATATCCCGAACAGTCCACTTATTACTACTGCGGCCTATTGGGAACTAACTGAATTCACCAATTAACTGGGATTCAGCTCACCAAATTTTGATAAATCTTTAAAAGTACACATATTACAGGGGCCTGCTACTGGGAACAAACTGAATTCACAATGAGACAGTGTTTCAGTTGTTAAACCATTGCTCTATCTTGAATAACAACTTTATTACAAGTGATTCCTATTGGGAAACTACTGAATTCACCATGATACTTAGATTCCGTTCCTTAAAATGTTGCTATATATTGAAAAGCACCCTATTACAAGCATGTCCCATTGGGAACTCACTGAATTCGCCTAGAAATTTTGATTTAATTCGTGAAAATTTTTGTATATCCCGAACAGACCACTTATAACTATTGCGGCTTACTAGGAACAAACTGAATTCACCAAACTACTGTGATTCGGCTCACAAAATTTTTATAAATCTTTAAAAGTACACATATTACAAGAGCCTGCGACTGGGAAATAACTGAATTCACAAAGAAACAGTCTTTCAATTCGTTAAAACCTTGCTCTATCTTGAATAACAACCTTATTACATGCGATCCTATGGGTAACATACAGAATTCACCATGATACTTAGATTCTGTTACTTAAAATGTTGCTATATATTGAAAAGCACACTCATACAAGCATGTCCCCTTGGAAACTCACTGAATTCGCCTAGAAATTTTGATTTAATTCGTTTAAATTTTTAAATCCCAAAGAGACTACTTGTAACTATTGTGGCTTACTAGAAACTAACTGAATTCACCAACTTACTGAGATTCGGCTCACCAAATTTTGATAAATCTTTAAAGGTACACATATTGGGGTTGGGGATTTATCTCAGTGATAGGGCGCTTGCCTAGGAAGTGCAAGGCCCTGGGTTCGTTCCCCAGCTCCGAAAAAAAAAAGAACCAAAAAAAAGTAAACATATTACAAGAGCTTGCGACTGTGAACTAACGGTATTCACAAAGAATCAGTGTTTCATTTCGTTAAAACTTTGCTCTCATTTGAATATAAACCTTATTACGTGCAAATCCTATTGGATAACTACTGAATTCACCAGGATACTTAGATACCGTTCCTTAAAATGTTGCTCTATATTGAAGAGCACACTCATACAAGCATGTCCCATTGGGAACTCATTGAATTAGCCTAGAAATTTTGATTCCATTCATGAAAATCTTTCTATATCCTGAAGAGTCCACTTATTAAGACTGCGGCCTATTGGGAACTAACTGATTTCACCAAGTTACTGAGATTCGGTTCACCAAATTTTGGTAAATCTTTAAAAGTACACATATTACAAGCCTGCTACTGGGAACTAACTGAATTCACAAAGAGGCAGTGTTTCAGTTGTTAAAACGTTGCTCTATCTTGAATAACAACCTTATTACATGCGATTCCTATAGGGAAACTACTGAATTCACCATGATACTTAGATTCCATTCCTTAAAATGTTGCTACATATTGAAAAGCAACTCATACAAGCTTGTCCCATTGGGAACTCACTGAATTCGCCTAGAAATTTTGTTTCCATTCTTGAAAATTTTTCTATATCCCGAACAGTCCACTTATTATTACTGCGGACTATTGGGAACTAACTGAATTCACCAAGTTACTGAGATTCGGCTCACCAAATTTTGATAAATCTTTAAATGTACAAATATTACAAGAGCCTGCTACTTTGAACTAACTAAATTCACAAAGAAACAGTGTTTCAGTTCGTTAAAACGTTGCTCTATATTTAATAACAATCTTATTACATGCGATCCTATTGGGAACCTACAGAATTCGCCATGATACTTAGATTCAGTTACTTAAAATGTTGCCATATATTGACAGAACACTCATACAAGCATGTCCTATTTGGAACTCACTGAATTCGCCTAGAAATTTTGATTCCATTCGTGAAAACTTTTCTATATCCTGAACAGACAACTTATTAGTAATGCGACCTATGGCGAACAAACTGAAATCACCATTTTACTGAGATTCGGCTCACCAAATTTTGATAAATCTTTAAAAGTACACATATTACAAGAGCCTGCTACTGGGAAATAACTGAATTGACAAAGAGACAGTATTTCAATTCATTCAAACGTTGCTTTATGTTGAAAAGAAGGTTATTACATACGATCCTATTGGGAACCTACAGAATTCACCATGATACTTAGATTCCGTTACTTAAAATGTTGCTATATATTGAAAAGCACACTCATACAAGCATGTCCCATTGGGAACTCACTGAATTCGCCTAGAAATTTTGATTTAATTCGTTTAAATTTTTATATCCCGAAGAGACTACTTGTAACTATTGTGGCTTACTAGAAACTAACTGAATTCACCAAGTTACTGAGATTCGGCTCACCAAATTTTGATAAATCTTTAAAAGTACACATATTACAAGAGCCTGCTACTGGGAACTAACTAAATTCACAAAGAGACATTGTTTCATTTCGTAAAACGTTGTTCTATCTTGAATAACAAGCTTATTTCATGCAAAACCTAGTGGGAACCTACTGAATTCACCATGATACTTAGATTCCGTTACATAAAATGTTGCTATATATTGAAAAGCACCCTCATACAAGCATGTCCCATTGGGAACTCACTGAATTCGCCTAGAAATTTTGATTTAATTCGTGAAAATTTTTCTATATCCCGAACAGACCACTTATGACTATTGCGGCTTACTAAGAATTAACTGAATTCACTAAGTTACTGAATTTCGGCTCACAAATTTTGATAAATCTTTAAAAGTACAAATATTACAAGAGCCTGTTACTGGGAAATAACTGAATTCACAAAGAAACAGTGTTTCAATTCGTTAAAACCTTGCTCTATCTTGAATAACAAGATATTACATGCGATCCTATTGGTAACCTACAGAATTCGCCATGATACTTAGATTCTGTTACTTAAAATGTTGCTATGTATTGAAAAGCACACTCATACAAGCATGTCCAATTGGGAACTCACTGAATTAGCCTAGAAATTTTGATTCCATTCGTGAAAACTTTTCTATATCCTGAACAGTCAACTTATTACTAATGCGGCCTATTGCGAACAAACTGAATTCACCAAGTTACTGAGATTGGGCTCACCAAATTTTGATAAATCTTTAAAAGTACACATATTACAAGAGCCTGCTACTGGGAAATAACTGAATTCACAAAGAAACAGTATTTCATTCGTTCAAACGTTTCTCTATGTTGAATAAGAAGCTTATAACATACGATCCTGTTGGGAACCTACAGAATTCACCATGATACTTAGATTCCGTTACTTAAAATGTTGCTATATATTGAAAAGCACACTCATACAAGCATGTCCCATTGGGAACTCACTGAATTCGCCTAATTTTGATTTAATTCGTGACAATTTTTATATCCTGAAGAGACTACTTGTAACTATTGTGGCTTACTAGAAACTAAATGAATTCACCAAGTTACTGAGATTCGGCTCACCAAATTTTGAAATCTTTAAAAGTACACATATTACAAGAGCCTGCTACTGGGAACTAACTGAATTCACAAAGAATCAGTGTTCCATTTCGTTAAAACGTTGCTCTAATTTGAATAACAAGCTTATCACATGCGAATCCTATTGGGAAACTACTGAATTCACCATGATACTTAGATACCGTTCCTTAAAATGTTGCCATATATTGAAAAGCACACTCATACTATCATGTCCAATTGGGAACTCACTGAATTCGCCAAGAAATTTTGATTCCATTCGTGAAAATTTTTCCATATCCCAAGCAGTCTACTTATTACTACTGCGGCCTATTGGGAACCAACTGAATTCACCAAGTTACTGAGATTTGGCTCACCAAATTGATAAATCTTTAAAAGTACACATATTACAATAGCCTGCTACTGGGAACTAACTGAATTCACAAAGAAACAGTGTTTCAGTTCGTTAAAACTTTGCTCTATCTTGAATAACAAGCTTACTACATGCGATCCTATTGGGAACCTACAGAATTCACCATGATCCTTATATTCCGTTAATTAAAATGTTGCTATATATTGAAAAGCACACTCATACAAGCATGTCCCATTGGGAACTCACTGAATTCCCCACGAAATTTTGATTTAATTCGTGAAAATTTTCTATATCACGAAGAGACCACTTATATCTATTGCCGCATACTAGGAACTAACTGAATTCGCCAAGTTACTGAGATTCGGCTCACCAAATTTTGATAAATCTTTAAAAGACACCTACTACAAGAGCCTGCTACTGGGAACCAACTGAATTCACAAAGAATCAGTGTTTCATTTGGTTAAAACGTTGCTCTAATTTGAATAACAACCTTATTAGAAGGGAATCCTACTGGGAAACTACTGAATTCACCATGATACTTAGATACCGTTCCTTATAATGTTGCTGTATATTGAAAAGCACACTCATACAAGCATGTCCCATTAAGAACTCACTGATTTCGCCTAGAAATATTGACTCAATTCGTGAAAATTTTTCTATATCCCGAGCAGTCCACGTATTACTACTGCGGCCTATTGGGAACGAACTGAATTCACCAGTTACTGATATTCGGCTCACCAAATTTTGATAAATCATTAAAAGACACATATTACAAGAGCCTGCTACTGAAAACTAACTGAATTCACAAAGAAAAGTGTTTCAGTTTGTTAAAACGTTGCTCTATCTTGAATAACAAGCTTATTACATGCGAATCCTATTGGGAAACTACTTAATTCACCACGATACTTATATACCGTTCCTTAAAATGTTGCTATATATTGAAAAGCACCCTATTACAAGCATGTCCCATTGGGAACTCACTGAATTCGCCTAGAAATTTTGACTCAATTCGTGAAAATTTTTGTATATCCCGAACAGTCCACTTATAACTATTGCGGCTTACTAGGAACTAACTGAACTCACCAAATTACTGTGATTCGGCTCACAAAATTTTTATAAATCTTTAAAAGTACACATACTACAAGAGCCTGCGACTGGGAAATAACTGAATTCACAAAGAAACAGTCTTTCAATTCGTTAAAACCTTGCTCTATCTTGAATAACAAGCTTATTACATGCGATCCCATTGGTAACCTACAGAATTCACAATGATACTTAGATTCTGTTACTTAAAATGTTGCTATATATTGAAAATCACACTCATACAAGCATGTCCAATTGGGAACTCACGGAATTCGCCTAGAAATTTTGATTCTATTCGTGAAAACTTTTCTATATCCTGAACAGTCAACTTATTACTAATGCGGCCTATTGCGAACAAACTGAATTCACCATTTTACTGAGATTCGGCTCACCAAATTTTGATAAATCTTTAAAAGTACACATATTAGAAGAGCCTGCTACTGGGAAATAACTGACTTCACAAAGAAACAGTATTTCAATTCGTTCAAACGTTGCTCTATGATGAATAAGAAGCTTATTACATACGATCCTATTGGGAACCTACAGAATTCAACATGATTCTTAGATTCCATTACTTAAAATGTTGCTGTACATTAAATAGAACACTCATACAAGCATGTCCCATTGGGAAGTCACAGAATTTGCCTAGAAATTTAGATTCCATTCGTGAAATTTTTTTTTTCCCGAACAGTGCACTTATTACTACTGCGGCCTATTGGGAACTGATTGAATTCACCAAGTTACTGAGATTGGGCTCACCAAATTTTGATAAGTCTTTAAAAGTACATATATTACAAGAGCCTTCTACTGGGAACTAACTGAATTCACAAAGAGACAGTGTTTCATTTCTTTAAAATGTTGATCTATCTTCAATAACAAGCTTATTACATGATAATCCTAGTGGGAACTTACTGAATTCACCATGATACTTAGATTCAGTTCCGTAAAAAGTTGCTGTATATTGAAAAGCACAGTCATACAAGCATGTCCCATTGGGAACTCACTGAATTCGCCTTGTAATTTTGACTCAATTCGTGAAAATTTTTCTATATCCCGAAGAGACCACTTATAAATATTGCGGCTTACTAGGAACTAACAGAATTCCCACGTTACTGAGAATCGGCTCACCAAATTTTGATAAATCTTTAAATGTACAAATATTACAAGAGCCTGCTACTTTGAACTAACTGAATTCACAAAGAAACAGTGTTTCAGTTCGTTAAAACGTTGCTCTATATTTAATAACAAGCTTATTACGAGTGATCCTATTGGGAACATACAGAATTCACCATGATACTTAGATTCAGTTACTTAAAATGTTGCTATATATTGAAAAGCACAGTCATACAAGCATGTCCCCTTGGGAACTCACTGAATTCGCCTAGAAATTTTGATTCCATTCGTGAAAATTTTTGTATATCCTTAACAGTCCACTTATTACTACTGTGGCCTACTGGCAACTAACTGAATTCATCAAGTTACTGAGATTCGGCTCACTAAATTTTGATAAATCATAAAAGTACACATATTACAAGAGCCTGCGACTGGAAACTAACGAAATTCACAAAGAGACATTGTTTCATTTCGTAAAACGTTGTTCTATCTTGAATAACAAGCTTATTTCCTGCGAATCCTAGTGGGAACCTACTGAATTCACCATGATACTTAGATTCCGTCCCTTAAAATGTTGCTATATATTGAAAAGCACCCTCATACAAGCATATCCCATTGGGAACTCACTGAATTCGCCTAGAAATTTTGATTTAATTCGTGAAAATTTTTCTATATCCCGAACAGACCACTTATGACTATTGTGGCTTACTAAGAATTAACTGAATTCACTAACTTACTGAGATTCGGCTCACAAATTTTAATAAATCTTTAAAAGTACACATATTACAGGAGCCTGCTACTGGTAAATAACTGAATTCACAAAGATACAGTGTTTCAGTTCGTTAAAACTTTGCTCTATCTTGAATAACAAGCTTACTACATGCGATCCTATTGGGAACCTACAGAATTCACCATGATCCTTATATTCCGTTAATTAAAATGTTGCTATATATTGAAAAGCACACTCATACAAGCATGTCCCATTGGGAACTCACTGAATTCCCCACGAAATTTTGATTTAATTCGTGAAAATTTTCTATATCACGAAAAGACCACTTATAACTATTGCCGCATACTAGGAACTAACTGAATTCGCCAAGTTACTGAGATTCGGCTCACCAAATTTTGATAAATCTTTAAAAGTACACCTACTACAAGAGCCTGCTACTGGGAACTAACTGAATTCACAAAGAATCAGTGTTTCATTTGGTTAAAACGTTGCTCTAATTTGAATGACAACCTTATTAGAAGGGAATCCTACTGGGAAACTACTGAATTCACCATGATACTTAGATACCGTTCCTTATAATGTTGCTGTATATTGAAAAGCACACTCATACAAGCATGTCCCATTGGGAACTCACTGATTTCGCCTAGAAATATTGACTCACTTCGTGAAAATTTTTCTATATCCCAAACAGTCCACTTATTACTACTGCGGACTATTGGGAACTAAATGAATTCAACACGTTACTGAGATTCGGCCCCCAAATTTTGATAAATCTTTAAAAGTACACGTATTACAAGAGCCTGCTACTGGGAACTAACTGAATTCATAAAGAGACAGTATGTCTGTTCATTAAAACGTTGCTCTATCTTGAATAACAAGATTATTAAATGCGAATCCTATTGGGAAACTACTGAATTCACCATGATACTTAGACTCCGTTCTTTAAATTTTGCTATATATTGAAAAGCACCCTCATACAAGCATGTCCCATTGGGAACTCACTGTATTCGCCTAGAAATTTTGACTCAGTTCGTGAAAATTTTTCTATATCCCAAACAGTCCACTTATTACTACTGTGGCCCATTGGGAACTAAATAATTCACCACGTTACTAAGATTCGGCCCCCCAAATTTTGATAAATCTTTAAAAGTACACATATTACAAGAGCCTCCTACTTGGAACTAACTGAATTCAAAAAGAAACACTGTTTCAGTTCGTTAAAACGTTGCTCTATCTTAAATAACAAACTTATTACATGCGAATCCTATTGGGAAACTCCTGAATTCACTGTGATACTTAGATTCCGTTCCTTAAAATGTTGCTATATATTGAATATCACACCCATACAAGCATGTCCCATTGGCAACTCACTGAATTCGCCTAGAAATTTTGATTCCATTCATGAAAATTTTTCTATATCCCAAGCAGTCCACGTATTACTACTGCGGCCTATTGGGAACTAACTGAATTCACCAAGTCACTGAGATTCGGCTCAGCAATTTTGATAAATCTTTAAAAGTACATATATTACAAGAGCCTGCTACTGGGAACTAACTGAATTCACAAAGAGACAGTGGTTCAGTTCGTTAAAACGTTGCTCTATCTTGAATAACAAGCTTATTACATGCGAATCCTAGTGGGAACCTACTCAATTCACCATGATACGTAGATTCCGTTCCGTAAAAAGTTGCTATATATTGAAAAGCACAGTCCTACAAGTATGTCCCATTGGGAACTCACTGAATCTGCCTAGAAATTTTGATTCCATTCATGAAAAACTTTCTATATCTGGAACAGTCAACTTATTAATAGTGTGGCCTATTGGGAACTAACTGAATTCACCAAATTACTGAGTTTTGGCTCACCAAATTTTGATAAATCTTTACAGTATACATATAACAAGAGCCTGCTACTGGAAACTAAATGAATTCAGAAAGAGACAGTGTTTCAATTCGTTAAAATGTTGCTCTATCTTTAAAAACATGCTTATTACATGAGAATCCTAGTGGAAACCTACACAAATCACCATGATACTAGATTCCGTTCCTTATAATGTTGCTATATATTGAAAATCACACTCATACAAGCATGTCCAATTGGGAACTCACTGAATTAGCCTAGAAATTTTGACTCAATCCGTGAAAATTTTTCTATATCCCGAACAGTCCACTTATTACTACTGTGGCCTATTGGTAACTAATTGAATGAACCACGTTACTGAGATTCGGCCCCCAAATTTTGATAAATCATTAAACGTACACATATTTCAAGAGCCTGCTACTGGGAACTAAATGAATTCACAAAGAAAAGTGTTTCAGTTCGTTAAAACGTTGCTCTATCTTGAATAAGAATCTTATTACATGTAATCCTATTCTTAACCTACACAATTCACCATGATTCTTAGATTCTGGTACTTAAAATGTTGCTATACATTGAAAAGCACACTCATACAAGCATGTCCTATTGGGAACTCACTGAATTTGCCTAGAAATTTTGATTCAATTCCTGAAAATTTTTCTATATCCCGAACAGTCCACTTATTACTACTGCGGCCTATTGTGAACTAACAGAATTCACCAAGTTACTGATATTCGGCTAACCAAATTTGGATAAATCTTTAAAAGTACACATATTACAAGAGCCTGCTACTGAAAACTAACTGAATTCACAAAGAGTCAGTGTTTCATTTGGTTAAAACGTTGCTCTAATTTGAATGACAACCTTATTACAAGGGAATCCTACTGGGAAACTACTGAATTCACCATGATACTTAGATACCGTTCCTTAAAACGTTGCTATATATTGAAAGCACACTCATACAAGCACGTCCCATTGGGAACTCACTCAATTCGCCTAGAATTTTTGATTCCATTAGTGAAAATTTTTCTATATCCCGAACAGTCCACTTATTACTACTGCGGCCTATGGGGAACTAACTGAATTCACCAATTAACTGGGATTCAGCTCACCAAATTTTGATAAATCTTTAAAAGTACACATATTACAGGGGCCTGCTACTGGGAACAAACTGAATTCACAATGAGACAGTGTTTCAGTTGTTAAACCTTTGCTCTATCTTGAATAACAACTTTATTACAAGTGATTCCTATTGGGAAACTACTGAATTCACCATGATACTTAGATTCCGTTCCTTAAAATGTTGCTATATATTGAAAAGCACCCTATTACAAGCATGTCCCATTGGGAACTCACTGAATTCGCCTAGAAATTTTGATTTAATTCGTGAAAATTTTTGTATATCCCGAACAGACCACTTATAACTATTGCGGCTTACTAGGAACAAACTGAATTCACCAAACTACTGTGATTCGGCTCACAAAATTTTTATAAATCTTTAAAAGTACACATATTACAAGAGCCTGCGACTGGGAAATAACTGAATTCACAAAGAAACAGTCTTTCAATTCGTTAAAACCTTGCTCTATCTTGAATAACAACCTTATTACATGCGATCCTATGGGTAACATACAGAATTCACCATGATACTTAGATTCTGTTACTTAAAATGTTGCTATATATTGAAAAGCACACTCATACAAGCATGTCCCCTTGGAAACTCACTGAATTCGCCTAGAAATTTTGATTTAATTCGTTTAAATTTTTAAATCCCAAAGAGACTACTTGTAACTATTGTGGCTTACTAGAAACTAACTGAATTCACCAACTTACTGAGATTCGGCTCACCAAATTTTGATAAATCTTTAAAGGTACACATATTGGGGTTGGGGATTTATCTCAGTGATAGGGCGCTTGCCTAGGAAGTGCAAGGCCCTGGGTTCGTTCCCCAGCTCCGAAAAAAAAAAGAACCAAAAAAAAGTAAACATATTACAAGAGCTTGCTACTGTGAACTAACGGTATTCACAAAGAATCAGTGTTTCATTTCGTTAAAACTTTGCTCTCATTTGAATATAAACCTTATTACGTGCAAATCCTATTGGATAACTACTGAATTCACCAGGATACTTAGATACCGTTCCTTAAAATGTTGCTCTATATTGAAGAGCACACTCATACAAGCATGTCCCATTGGGAACTCATTGAATTAGCCTAGAAATTTTGATTCCATTCATGAAAATCTTTCTATATCCTGAAGAGTCCACTTATTAAGACTGCGGCCTATTGGGAACTAACTGATTTCACCAAGTTACTGAGATTCGGTTCACCAAATTTTGGTAAATCTTTAAAATTACACATATTACAAGCCTGCTACTGGGAACTAACTGAATTCACAAAGAGGCAGTGTTTCAGTTGTTAAAACGTTGCTCTATCTTGAATAACAACCTTATTACATGCGATTCCTATAGGGAAACTACTGAATTCACCATGATACTTAGATTCCATTCCTTAAAATGTTGCTACATATTGAAAAGCAACTCATACAAGCTTGTCCCATTGGGAACTCACTGAATTCGCCTAGAAATTTGGTTTCCATTCTTGAAAATTTTTCTATATCCCGAACAGTCCACTTATTATTACTGCGGACTATTGGGAACTAACTGAATTCACCAAGTTACTGAGATTCGGCTCACCAAATTTTGATAAATCTTTAAATGTACAAATATTACAAGAGCCTGCTACTTTGAACTAACTAAATTCACAAAGAAACAGTGTTTCAGTTCGTTAAAACGTTGCTCTATATTTAATAACAATCTTATTACATGCGATCCTATTGGGAACCTACAGAATTCGCCATGATACTTAGATTCAGTTACTTAAAATGTTGCCATATATTGACAGAACACTCATACAAGCATGTCCTATTTGGAACTCACTGAATTCGCCTAGAAATTTTGATTCCATTCGTGAAAACTTTTCTATATCCTGAACAGACAACTTATTAGTAATGCGACCTATGGCGAACAAACTGAAATCACCATTTTACTGAGATTCGGCTCACCAAATTTTGATAAATCTTTAAAAGTACACATATTACAAGAGCCTGCTACTGGGAAATAACTGAATTGACAAAGAGACAGTATTTCAATTCATTCAAACGTTGCTTTATGTTGAAAAGAAGGTTATTACATACGATCCTATTGGGAACCTACAGAATTCACCATGATACTTAGATTCCGTTACTTAAAATGTTGCTATATATTGAAAAGCACACTCATACAAGCATGTCCCATTGGGAACTCACTGAATTCGCCTAGAAATTTTGATTTAATTCGTTTAAATTTTTATATCCCGAAGAGACTACTTGTAACTATTGTGGCTTACTAGAAACTAACTGAATTCACCAAGTTACTGAGATTCGGCTCACCAAATTTTGATAAATCTTTAAAAGTACACATATTGCAAGAGCCTGCTACTGGGAACTAACTAAATTCACAAAGAGACATTGTTTCATTTCGTAAAACGTTGTTCTATCTTGAATAACAAGCTTATTTCATGCAAAACCTAGTGGGAACCTACTGAATTCACCATGATACTTAGATTCCGTTACATAAAATGTTGCTATATATTGAAAAGCACCCTCATACAAGCATGTCCCATTGGGAACTCACTGAATTCGCCTAGAAATTTTGATTTAATTCGTGAAAATTTTTCTATATCCCGAACAGACCACTTATGACTATTGCGGCTTACTAAGAATTAACTGAATTCACTAAGTTACTGAATTTCGGCTCACAAATTTTGATAAATCTTTAAAAGTACAAATATTACAAGAGCCTGTTACTGGGAAATAACTGAATTCACAAAGAAACAGTGTTTCAATTCGTTAAAACCTTGCTCTATCTTGAATAACAAGATATTACATGCGATCCTATTGGTAACCTACAGAATTCGCCATGATACTTAGATTCTGTTACTTAAAATGTTGCTATGTATTGAAAAGCACACTCATACAAGCATGTCCAATTGGGAACTCACTGAATTAGCCTAGAAATTTTGATTCCATTCGTGAAAACTTTTCTATATCCTGAACAGTCAACTTATTACTAATGCGGCCTATTGCGAACAAACTGAATTCACCAAGTTACTGAGATTGGGCTCACCAAATTTTGATAAATCTTTAAAAGTACACATATTACAAGAGCCTGCTACTGGGAAATAACTGAATTCACAAAGAAACAGTATTTCATTCGTTCAAACGTTTCTCTATGTTGAATAAGAAGCTTATAACATAAGATCCTGTTGGGAACCTACAGAATTCACCATGATACTTAGATTCCGTTACTTAAAATGTTGCTATATATTGAAAAGCACACTCATACAAGCATGTCCCATTGGGAACTCACTGAATTCGCCTAATTTTGATTTAATTCGTGAAAATTTTTATATCCTGAAGAGACTACTTGTAACTATTGTGGCTTACTAGAAACTAAATGAATTCACCAAGTTACTGAGATTCGGCTCACCAAATTTTGATAAATCTTTAAAAGTACACATATTACAAGAGCCTGCTACTGGGAACTAACTGAATTCACAAAGAATCAGTGTTCCATTTCGTTAAAACGTTGCTCTAATTTGAATAACAAGCTTATCACATGCGAATCCTATTGGGAAACTACTGAATTCACCATGATACTTAGATACCGTTCCTTAAAATGTTGCCATATATTGAAAAGCACACTCATACTATCATGTCCAATTGGGAACTCACTGAATTCGCCAAGAAATTTTGATTCCATTCGTGAAAATTTTTCCATATCCCAAGCAGTCTACTTATTACTACTGCGGCCTATTGGGAACCAACTGAATTCACCAAGTTACTGAGATTTGGCTCACCAAATTGATAAATCTTTAAAAGTACACATATTACAATAGCCTGCTACTGGGAACTAACTGAATTCACAAAGAGACAGTGTTTCAGTTCGTTAAAACTTTGCTCTATCTTGTATAACAAGCTTATTACATGCGAATCCTAGTGGGAACCTACTGCATTCCCCATGATACTTAGATACCGTTCCTTAAAATGTTGCTATATATTGAAGAGCACACTCATACAAGCATGTCCCATTGGGAACTCATTGAATTAGCCTAGAAATTTTGATTCCATTCATGAAAATCTTTCTATATCCTGAAGAGTCCACTTATTACCACTGCGGCCTATTGGGAACTAACTGATTTCACCAAGTTACTGAGATTCGGTTCACCAAATTTTGGTAAATCTTTAAAAGTACACATATTACAAGCCTGCTACTGGGAACTAACTGAATTCACAAAGAGGCAGTGTTTCAGTTGTTAAAACGTTGCTCTATCTTGAATAACAACCTTATTACATGCGATTCCTATAGGGAAACTACTGAATTAACCATGATACTTAGATTCCATTCCTTAAAATGTTGCTACATATTGAAAAGCAACTCATACAAGCATGTCCCATTGGGAACTCACTGAATTCGCCTAGAAATTTTGTTTCCATTCTTGAAAATTTTTCTATATCCCGAACAGTCCACTTATTATTACTGCGGACTATTGGGAACTAACTGAATTCACCAAGTTACTGAGATTCGGCTCACCAAATTTTGATAAATCTTTAAATGTACAAATTTTACAAGAGCCTGCTACTTTGAACTAACTAAATTCACAAAGAAACAGTGTTTCAGTTCGTTAAAACGTTGCTCTATATTTAATAACAATCTTATTACATGCGATCCTATTGGGAACCTACAGAATTCACCTTGATACTTAGATTCAGTTACTTAAAATGTTGCCATATATTGACAGAACACTCATACAAGCATGTCCTATTTGGAACTCACTGAATTCGCCTAGAAATTTTGATTCCATTTTTGAAAACTTTTCTATATCCTGAACAGACATCTTATTAGTAATGCGACCTATGGCGAACAAACTGAAATCACCATTTTACTGAGATTCGGCTCACCAAATTTTGATAAATCTTTAAAAGTACACATAATACAAGAGCCTGCTACTGGGAAATAACTGAATTGACAAAGAAACAGTATTTCAATTCATTCAAACGTTGCTCTATGTTGAAAAGAAGGTTATTACATACGATCCTATTGGGAACCTACAGAATTCACCATGATACTTAGATTCCGTTACTTAAAATGTTGCTATATATTGAAAAGCACACTCATACAAGCATGTCCCATTGGGAACTCACTGAATTCGCCTAGAAATTTTGATTTAATTCGTTTAAATTTTTATATCCCGAAGAGACTACTTGTAACTATTGTGGCTTACTAGAAACTAACTGAATTCACCAAGTTACTGAGATTCGGCTCACCAAATTTTGATAAATCTTTAAAAGTATACATATTACAAGAGCCTGCTACTGGGAACTAACTAAATTCACAAAGAGACATTGTTTCATTTCGTAAAACGTTGTTCTATCTTGAATAACAAGCTTATTTCATGCAAAAACTAGTGGGAACCTACTGAATTCACCAAGATACTTAGATTCCGTTACATAAAATGTTGCTATATATTGAAAAGCACCCTCATACAAGCATGTACCATTGGGAACTCACTGAATTCGCCTGGAAATTTTGATTTAATTCGTGAAAATTTTTCTATATCCCGAACAGACTACTTATGACTATTGCGGCTTACTAAGAATTAACTGAATTCACTAAGTTACTGAATTTCGGCTCACAAATTTTGATAAATCTTTAAAAGTACAAATATTACAAGAGCCTGTTACTGGGAAATAACTGAATTCACAAAGAAACAGTGTTTCAATTCGTTAAAACCTTGCTCTATCTTGAATAACAAGATATTACATGCGATCCTATTGGTAACCTACAGAATTCGCCATGATACTTAGATTCTGTTACTTAAAATGTTGCTATGTATTGAAAAGCACACTCATACAAGCATGTCCAATTGGGAACTCACTGAATTAGCCTAGAAATTTTGATTCCATTCGTGAAAACTTTTCTATATCCTGAACAGTCAACTTATTACTAATGCGGCCTATTGCGAACAAACTGAATTCACCAAGTTACTGAGATTGGGCTCACCAAATTTTGATAAATCTTTAAAAGTACACATATTACAAGAGCCTGCTACTGGGAAATAACTGAATTCACAAAGAAACAGTATTTCATTCGTTCAAACGTTTCTCTATGTTGAATAAGAAGCTTATAACATACGATCCTGTTGGGAACCTACAGAATTCACCATGATACTTAGATTCCGTTACTTAAAATGTTGCTATATATTGAAAAGCACACTCATACAAGCATGTCCCATTGGGAACTCACTGAATTCGCCTAATTTTGATTTAATTCGTGAAAATTTTTATATCCTGAAGAGACTACTTGTAACTATTGTGGCTTACTAGAAACTAAATGAATTCACCAAGTTACTGAGATTCGGCTCACCAAATTTTGATAAATCTTTAAAAGTACACATATTACAAGAGCCTGCTACTGGGAACTAACTGAATTCACAAAGAATCAGTGTTCCATTTCGTTAAAACGTTGCTCTAATTTGAATAACAAGCTTATCACATGCGAATCCTATTGGGAAACTACGGAATTCACCATGATACTTAGATACCGTTCCTTAAAATGTTGCCATATATTGAAAAGCACACTCATACTATCATGTCCAATTGGGAACTCACTGAATTCGCCAAGAAATTTTGATTCCATTCGTGAAAATTTTTCCATATCCCGAGCAGTCTACTTATTACTATTCCGGCCTATTGGGAACCAAAGGAATTCACCAAGTTACTGAGATTTGGCTCACCAAATTTTGATAAATCTTTAAAAGTACACATATTACAATAGCCTGCTACTGGGAACTAACTGAATTCACAAAGAGACAGTGTTTCAGTTCTTTAAAACTTTGCTCTATCTTGTATAACAAGCTTATTACATGCGAATCCTAGTGGGAACCTACTGCATTCCCCATGATACTTAGATTCCGTTCCTTAAAATGTTGCTATATATTGAAAAGCACCCTCATACAAGCATGTCCCATTGGGAACTCACTGAATTCGCCTAGAAATTTTGATTTAATTCCTGAAAATTTTTCTATATCCCGAACAGACCACTTATAACTATTGCGGCTTGCTAGGAACTAACTGAATTCACCAAATTACTGTGATTCGGTTCACCAAATTTTTATAAACCTTTAAAAGTACACATATTACAAGAGCCTGCTACTGGGAAATAACTGATGTCACAAAGAAACAGTGTTTCAATTCCTTAAAACCTTGCTCTATCTTGAACAACAAGCTTATTACATGCGATCCAATTGGTAACCTACAGAATTCGCCATGATACTTAGATTCCGTTACCTAAAATGTTGCTATATATTGAAAAGCACACTCATACAAGCATGTCCAATTGGGAACTCACTGAATTCTCCTAGAAATTTTGATTTAATTCCTGAAAATTTTTCTATATCCCGAAGAGACCACTTATAACTATTGCGGCTTATCGGAACTGACTGAATTCACCAAGTTACTGAGATTCGGCTCACCAAATTTTGATAAATCTTTAAAGGTACACATATTGCGGTTGGGGATTTAGCTCAGTGGTAGAGCGCTTGCCTAGGAAGCGCAAGGCACTGGGTTCGTTCCCCAGATCCGAAAAAAAAGATCCAAAAAAAAGTAAACATATTACAAGAGCTTGCTACAGTGAACTAACGGTATTAACAAAGAATCAGTGTTTCATTTCGTTAAAACTTTGCTCTAATTTAAATATAAACCTTATTACGTGCAAATCCTATTGGGTAACTACTGAATTCACCAGGATACTTAGATACCGTTCCTTAAAATGTTGCTATATATTGAAGAGCACACTCATACAAGCATGTCCCATTGGGAACTCATTGAATTCGCCTAGAAATTTTGATTCCATTCATGAAAATCTTTCTATATCCTGAAGAGTCCAATTATTACCACTGTGGCCTATTGGGAACTAACTGATTTCACCAAGTTACTGAGATTTGGTTCACCAAATTTTGATAAATCTTTAAAAGTACACATATTACAAGAGCCTGCTACTGGGAACTAACTGAATTCACGAAGAATCAGTGTTTCATTTCGTTAAAACGTTGCTCTAATTTGAGTAACAAGCTTATCACATGTGAATCCTATTGGGAAACTACTAAATTCACCATGATACTTAGATACCCTTCCTTAAAATGTTGCCATATATTGAAAAGCACACTCATACAATCATGTCCAATTGGGAACTCACTGAATTCGCCAAGAAATTTTGATTTCATTCGTGAAAATTTTTCCATATCCCGAGCAGTCTACTTATTACTACTCCGGCCTATTGGGAACCAAATGAATTCACCAAGTTACTGAGATTTGGCTCACCAAATTTTGATAAATCTTTAAAAGTACACATATTACAATAGCCTGCTACTGGGAACTAACTGAATTCACAAAGAGAAAGTGTTTCAGTTCGTTAAAACGTTGCTCTATCTTGAATAACATGCTTATTACATACCATCCTATTGGGAACTTACAGAATTCACAATGATACTTAGATTCTGTTATTTAAATGTTGCTATACATTGAAAAGCACACTCATACAAGCATGTCCCATTGGGAACTCACTGAATTCCCCTAGAAAATTGAATTTCATTCGTGAAAAATTGTCTATACCCGAACAGGCCACTTATAACTATTGTGGCTTACTAGGAACTAACTGAATTCACCACGTTACTGAGATTCCGCTCACCAAATTTTGATAAATCTTTAAAAGTACACATATTACAAGAGCCTGCTAGAGACAACTAACTGAATTCACAAAAAATCAGTGTTTCTTTTCATTAAAACTTTGCTGTTTTTTGAATAACAAGCTTATTACATGCGAATCCTAGTGGGAACATACTGAATTCACAATGATACTTAGATTCCGTTCCTTAAAATGTTGCTATATATTGAAAAGCACCCACATACAAGCATGTCCCATTGGGAACTCACTGAATTCGCCTAGAAATTTTGATTTAATCCGTGAAAATTTTTCTATATCCCGAACAGACCACTTATAACTGTTGCGGCTTGCTAGGAACTAACTGAATTCACCAAATTACTGTGATTCGGTTCAATAAATTTTTATAAATCTTTAAAAGTACACATATTACAAGAGACTGTTACTGGGAAATAACTGAATTCACAAAGAAACAGTGTTTCAATTCGTTAAAACCTTTCTCTATCTTGAATAACAAGCTTATTACATGCGATCCTTTTGGTAACCTACAGAATTCGCCATGATACTAGGATTCTGTTACTTAAAATGTTGCTATGTATTGAAAAGCTCACTCATACAAGCATGTCCAATTGGGAACTCACTGAATTCGCCTAGAAATTTTGACTCCATTCGTGAAAACTCTTCTATATCCTGAACAGTCAACTTATTACTAATGCGGCCTATTGCGAACAAACTGAATTCACCAAGTTACTGAGATTGGGCTCAACAAGTTTTGATAAATCTTTAAAAGTACACATATTACAAGAACCTGCTACTGTAAAATAACTGAATTCACAAAGAAACAGTATTTCAATTCGTTCAAACGTTTCTCTATGTTGAATAAGAAGCTTATTACATACGATCCTATTGGGAACCTACAGAATTCACCATGATACTTAGATTCCGTTATTTAAAATGTTGCTATATATTGAAAAGCACACTCATACAAGCATGTCCCATTGGGAACTCACTGAATTCGCCTAGAAATTTTGATTTCATTCATGAAAATTTTTATATCCTGAAGAGACTACTTGTAACTATTGTGGCTTACTAGAAACTAACTGAATTCACCAAGTTACAGAGATTCGGCTCACCAAATTTTGATAAATCTTTAAAAGTACACATATTACAAGAGCCTGCTACTGGGAACTAACTGAATTCACAAAGAATCAGTGTTCCATTTCGTTAAAACGTTGCTCTAATTTGAATAACAAGCTTATCACATGCGAATCCTATTGGGAAACTACTGAATTCACCATGATACTTAGATACCGTTCCTTAAAATGTTGCCATATATTGAAAAGCACACTCATACAATCATGTCCAATTGAGAACTCACTGAATTAGCCAGAAATTTTGATTCCATTCGTGAAAATTTTTCCATATCCCGAGCAGTCTACTTATTACTACTCCGGCCTATTGGGAACCAAACGAATTCACCAAGTTACTGAGATTTGGCTCACCAAATTTTGATAAATCTTTAAAAGTACACATATTACAATAGCCTGCTACTGGGAACTAACTGAATTCACAAAGAGACAGTGTTTCAGTTCGTTAAAACGTTGCTCTATCTTGTATAACAAGCTTATTACATGCGAATCCTAGTGGGAACCTACTGAATTCCCCATGATACTTAGATTCCGTTTCTTAAAATGTTGCTATATATTGAAAAGCACCCTCATACAAGCATGTCCCATTGGGAACTCACTGAATTCGCCTAGAAATTTTGATTTAATTCCTGAAAATTTTTCTATATCCCGAACAGACCACTTATAACTATTGCGGCTTGCTAGGAACTAACTGAATTCACCAAATTACTGTGATTCGGTTCACCAAATTTTTATAAATCTTTAAAAGTACACATATTACAAGAGCCAGCTACTGGGAAATAACTGCATTCACAAAGAAACAGTGTTTCAATTCGTTAAAACCTTGGTCTATCTTGAATAACAAGCTTATTACATGCGATCCTATTGGTAACCTACAGAATTCGCCATGATACTTAGATTCCGTTACCTAAAATGTTGCTATATATTGAAGAGCACACTCATACAAGCATGTCCAATTGGGAACTCACTGAATTCGCCTAGAAATTTTGATTTAATACCTGAAAATTTTTCTATATCCCGAATAGACCACTTATAACTATTGCGGCTTATCGGAACTGACTGAATTCACCAAGTTACTGAGATTCGGCTCACCAAATTTTGATAAATCTTTAAAGGTACACATATTGCGGTTTGGGATTTAGCTCAGTGGTAGAGCGCTTGCCTAGGAAGCGCAAGGCCCTGGGTTCGTTCCCCAGCTCCGAAAAAAAAAGATCCAAAAAAAAAAAAAGTAAACATATTACAAGAGGTTGCTACTGCGAACTAACGGTATTCACAAAGAATCAGTGTTTCATTTCGTTAAAACTTTGCTCTAATTTGAATATAAACCTTATTACGTGCAAATCCTATTGGGTAACTACAGAATTCATCAGGATACTTAGATACCGTTCTTTAAAATGTTGCTATATATTGAAGAGCACATTCATACAAGCATGCCCCATTGGGAACTCACTGAATTCGCCTAGAAATTTTGATTCCATTCATGAAAATCTTTCTATATCCTAAAGGGTCCACTTATTACCACTGCGGCCTATTGGGAACTAACTGATTTCACCAAGTTACTGAGATTCGGCTCACCAAATTTTGATAAATCTTTAAAAGTACACATATTACAAGAGCCTGCTACTAGGAACTAACTGAATTCACAAAGAATCAGTGTTCCATTTCGTTAAAACGTTGCTCTAATTTGAATAACAATCTTATCACATGCGAATCCTATTGGGAAACTACGGAATTCACCATGATACTTAGATACCGTTCCTTAAAATGTTGCCATATATTGAAAAGCACACTCATACAATCATGTCCAATTGGGAACTCACTGAATTCGCCAAGAAATTTTGATTCCATTCTTGAAAATTTTTCCATATCCCGAGCAGTCTACTTATTACTACTCCGGCCTATTGGGAACCAACTGAATTCACCAAGTTACTGAGATTTGGCTCACCAAATTTTGATAAATCTTTAATAGTACACATATTACAATAGCCTGCTACTGGGAACTAACTGAATTCACAAAGATACAGTGTTTCAGTTCGTTAAAACGTTGCTCTATCTTGTACAACAAGCTTATTACATGCGAATCCTAGTTTGAACCTACTGAATTCCCCATGATACTTAGATTCCGTTCCTTAAAATGTTGCTATATATTGAAAAGCAACCTCATACAAGCATGTCCCATTGGGAACTCACTGAATTCGCCTAGAAATTTTGATTTAATTCCTGAAAATTTTTCTATGTCCCGAACAGACCACTTATAACTATTGCGGCTTGCTAGGAACTAACTGAATTCACCAAATTACTGTGATTCGGTTCACCAAATTTTTATAAATCTTTAAAAGTACACATATTACAAGAGCCTGCTACTGGGAAATAACTGAATTCACAAAGAAACAGTGTTTCAATTCGTTAAAACCTTGCTCTATCTTGAATAACAAGCTTATTACATGCGATCCTATTGGTAACCTACAGAATTCGCCATGATACTTAGATTCCGTTACCTAAAATGTTGCTATATATTGAAAAGCACACTCATACAAGCATGTCCAATTGGGAACTCACTGAATTCGCCTAGAAATTTTGATTTAATTCCTGAAAATTTTTCTATATCCCGAAGAGACCACTTATAACTATTGCGGCTTATCGGAACTGACTGAATTCACCAAGTTACTGAGATTCGGCTCACCAAATTTTGATAAATCTTTAAAGGTACACATATTGCGGTTTGGGATTTACCTCAGTGGTAGAGCGCTTGCCTGGGAAGCGCAAGGCCCTGGGTTCGTTCCCCAGCTCCGAAAAAAAAAGATCCAAAAAAAAAAGTAAACATATTACAAGAGGTTGCTACTGCGAACTAACGGTATTCACAAAGAATCAGTGTTTCATTTTGTTAAAACTTTGCTCTAATTTGAATATAAACTTTATTACGTGCAAATCCTATTGGGTAACTACTGAATTCACCAGGATACTTAGATACCGTTCCTTAAAATGTTGCTATATATTGAAGAGCACACTCATACAAGCATGTCCCATTGGGAACTCATTGAATTCGCCTAGAAATTTTGATTCCATTCATGAAAATCTTTCTATATCCTGAAGAGTCCACTTATTACCACTGCGGCCTTGGGAACTAACTGATTTCACCAAATTACTGAGATTTGGTTCACCAAATTTTGATAAATCTTTAAAAGTACACATATTACAAGAGCCTGCTACTGGGAACTAACTGAATTCACAAAGAATCAGTGTTCCATTTCGTTAAAACGTTGCTCTAATTTGAATAACAAGCTTATCACATGCGAATCCTATTGGGAAAATACTGAATTCACCATGATACTTAGATACCGTTCCTTAAAATGTTGCTATATATTGAAAAGCACACTCATACAATCATGTCCAATTGGGAACTCACTGAATTCGCCAAGAAATTTTGATTCCATTCGTGAAAATTTTTCCATATCCCGAGCAGTCTACTTATTACTACTCCGGCCTATTGGGAACCAAACGAATTCACCAAGTTACTGAGATTTGGCTCACCAAATTTTGATAAATCTTTAAAAGTACACATATTACAATAGCCTGCTACTGGGAACTAACTGAATTCACAAAGAGACAGTGTTTCGTTTCTTTAAAACTTTGCTCAATCTTGAATAACAAGTTTATTACATGCGAATCCTAGTGGGAACCTACTGAATTCACCATGATACTTAGATACCGTTCCTAAAAATGTTGCTATATATTGAAAAGCACACTCATACAAGCATGTCCCATTGGGAACTCACTGAATTCGCCTAGAAATGTTCATTCCATTATTGAAAATATTTCTATATCCCGAGCTGTCCACTTATTACTACTGCGGCCTATTGGGAAGTAACTGAATTTACCCAGTTACTGAGATCGGCTCGCCAAATTTTGATAAATCTTTAAAAGTACACATATTACAAGAGCCTGCTACTGGGAAGTAACTGAATTCACAAAGAGACAGTGTTTCAGTTAGTTAAAACGTTGCCCTATCTTGAATAACATGCTTATTACATACCATCCTATTGGGAACTTGCAGAATTCACAATGATACTTAGATTCTGTTATTTAAATGTTGCTATATATTGAAAAGCCAACTCATACAAGCATGTCCCATTGGGAACTCACTGAATACCCCTAGAAAATTAAATTTCATTCGTGAAAAATTGTCTATATCCCGAACAGGCCGCTTATAACTATAGTGGCTTACTAGGAACTAACTGAATTCACCAAGTTACTGAGATTCGGCTCACCAAATTTTGATAAATCTTTAAAAGTACACATATTACAAGAGCCTGCTACTGACAGCTAACTGAATTCACAAAAAATCAGTGTTTCTTTTCATTAAAACTTTGCTGTTTTTTGAATAACAAGCTTATTACATGCGAATCCTAGTGGGAACATACTGAATTCACCATGATACTTAGATTCCGTACCTTAAAATGTTGCTATATATGGAAAGCACCCTCATACAGGCATGTCCCATTGGACTCACTGAATTCGCCTAGAAATTGTGATTTAATTCGTGAAAATTTTTCTATATCCCGAACAGTCCACCTATTACTACTGCGGCCTAAAGAGAACTAACTGAATTCACCAAGATATTGAGATTCGGCCCCCCAAATTTTGATAAATCTTTAAAACTACAAATATTACAAGAGCCTGCTACTGGGAACTAACTGAATTCACAAAGAGACAGTGTTTCGTTTCTTTAAAACTTTGCTCAATCTTGAATAACAAGTTTATTACATGCGAATCCTAGTGGGAACCTACTGAATTCAACATGATACTTAGATACCGTTCCTAAAAATGTTGCTATATATTGAAAAGCACCCTCATACAAGCATGTCCCATTGGGAACTCACTGAATTCGCCTAGAAATTTTCATTCCATTATTGAAAATATTTCTATATCCCGAGCTATCCACTTATTACTACTGCGGCCAATTGGGAACTAACTGAATTCACCCTGTTACTGAGATTCGGCTCCCCAAATTTTGATAAATCTTTAAAATACACATATTACAAGAGCCTGCTACTGGGAACTAACTGAATTGACAAAGAGACAGTGTTTCAGTTCTTTAAAACGTTGCTCTATCTTGAATAACATGCTTATTACATACCATCCTATTGGGAACTTACAGAATTCACAATGATACTTAGATTCTGTTATTTAATGTTGCTATATATTGAAAAGCACACTCATACAAGCATGTCCCATTGGGAACTCACTGAATTCCCCTAGAAAATTGAATTTCATTCGTGAAAAATTGTCTATACCAGAACAGGCCACTTTTAACTATTGTGGCTTACTAGGAACTAACTGAATTCACCACGCTACTGACATTCGGCTCACCAAATTTTGATAAATCTTTAAAAGTACACATATTACAAGAGCCTGCTACTGACAACTAACTGAATTCACAAAAAATCAGTGTTTCTTTTCATTAAAACTTTGCTGTTTTTTGAATAACAAGCTTATTACATGCGAATCCTAGTGGGAACATACTGAATTCACCATGATACTTAGATTCCGTTCCTTAAAATGTTGCTATATATGGAAAGCACCCTCATACATGCATGTGCCATTGGACTCACTGAATTCGCCTAGAAATTTTGATTTAATTCGTGAAAATTTTTCTATATCCCGAACAAACCACTTATAACTATTGCAGCTTACTAGAAACTCACTTAATTCACCAAATTACGGTTATTCGTTTCACCAAATTTTTATAAATCTTTAAAATACACATATTACAAGAGCCTGCTACTGGGAAATAACTGAATTCACAAAGAAACAGTGTTTCAATTCGTTAAAACCTTGCTCTATCTTGAATAACAAGCTTATTACATGCGATCCTATTGGTAACCTACAAAATTCGCCATGATACTTAGATTCCGTTACCTAAAATGTTGCTATATATTGAAAAGCTCACTCATACAAGCATGTGCAATTGGGAACGCACTGAATTCGTCTAGAAATTTTGATTTAATTCCTGAAAATTTTTCTATATCCCGAAGAGACCACTTATAACTACTGCGGCTTATCGGAACTGACTGAATTCACCAAGTTACTGAGATTCGGCACACCAAATTTTGATAAATCTTTAAAGGTACACATATTGGGGTTGGGGATTTAGCTCAGTGGTAGAGCGCTTGCCTGGGAAGCGCAAGGCCCTGGGTTCGTTCCCCCGCTCCGAAAAAAAAAGAACCAAAAAAAAAAAAGTAAACATATTACAAAAGCTTGCTACTGTGAACTAACGGTATTCACAAAGAATCAGTGTTTCATTTCGTTAAAACTTTGCTCTAATTTGAATATAAACCTTATTACGTGCAAATCCTATTGGGTAACTACTGAATTCACCAGGATACTTAGATACCGTTCCTTAAAATGTTGCTATATATTGAAGAGCACACTCATACAAGCATGTCCCATTGGGAACTCATTGAATTCGCCTAGAAATTTTGATTCCATTCATGAAAATCTTTCTATATCCTGAAGAGTCCACTTATTACCACTGCGGCCTATTGGGAACTAACTGATTTCACCAAGTTACTGAGATTCGGTTCACCAAATTTTGGTAAATCTTTAAAAGTACACATATTACAAGAGCCTGCTACTGGGAACTAACTGAATTCACAAAGAGGCAGTGTTTCAGTTGTTAAAGCGCTGCTCTATCTTGAATAACAAACTTATTACATTCGATTCCTATTGGAAAACTACGGAATTAACCATAATACTTAGATTCCGTTCCTTAAAATGTTGCTATACATTGAAAAGCAACTCATACTAGCATGTCCCATTGGGAACTCAAGAATTCGCCTAGAAATTTTGTTTCCATTCTTGAAAATTGTTCTATATCCCGAAGAGTCCACTTATTATTGCTGCGGCCTATTGGGAACTAACTGAATTCACCAAGTTACGGACATTCGGCTCACCAAATTTTGATAAATCTTTAAAAGTACACATATTACAAGAACCTGCTATTGGGAACTAACCGAATTCACAAAGAAACTGTGTTTCAGTTCGTTAAAACGTTGCTCTATCTTGAATAACCAGCTTATAACATGCGAATTCTAGTGGGAACCTACTTAATTCACCATGATACTTAGATTCCGTTCCGTAAAATGTTGCTATATATTGAAAAGCACACTCATACAAGCATGTCCCATTTGAACTCACTGAATTCGCCTAGAAATTTTGACTCATTATTGAAAATTTTTCTATATCCCGAACAGTCCACCTATTACTACTGCGGCCTATTGGGAAGTAACAGAATTCACCAAGTTACTGAGATTCGGCCCCCCAAATTTTGATAAATCTTTAAAACTACAAATATTACAAGAGCCTGCTACTGGGAACTAACTGAATTCACATAGAGACAGTGTTTCGTTTCTTTAAAACTTTGCTCATTCTTGAATAACAAGCTTATTACATGCGAATCCTATTGGGAAACTACTGAATTCACCATGATACTTAGATTCCGTCCCTTAAAAGGTTACTATATATTGAAAAGCAAACTCATACAAACATGTCCCATTGGGAACTCACTGAATTCGCCTAGAAATTTTGATTCCATTCATGAAAATTTTTCTATATCCCAAACAGTCCACTTAGTACTACTGCGGCCTATTGGGAACTAACTGAATTCACCAAGTTACTGAGATTCGGCTCACCAAATTTTGATAAATCTTTAAAAATACACATATTACAAATGCCTGCTACTGGGAACTAACTGAATTCACAAGGAAAGATTGTATGTGTTCGTTAAAATGTTGCTCTATCTTGAATAACAAGCTTATTACATGCGATCCTATTTAGAACCTACAGTATTCACAATGATACTTAAAATTCGTTACTTAAAATGATTCTATATATTGAATAGCACACTCATACAATCATATCCATTGGGAACTCACTGAATTCGCCTAGAAATTTTGATTCCATTCGTGAAAGTTTTTCTATATCCCGAACAGTCCACTTATTACTACTGCGGCCTACTGGCAACTAACTGAATTCACCAAGTTACTGACATTCTGTTCACCAAATTTTGATAAATCTTAAAAGTACACATATTACAAGAGCCTGCTACTGGGAACTAAATGAAATCACAAAGACACAGTGTTTTAGTTCGTTAAAACGTTGCTCTAACTTGAATAACAAGCTTATTATATGCGTATCTTAGTGGGAACCTACTGAATTCACCATGATACTTAGATTCCGTTCCTTAAAATGATGCTATATATTGAAAAGCACACTCATACAAGCATGTCCCATTCGGAACTCACTGAATTCGCCTACAAATTTTGACTCAATTCGTGAAAATTTTTCTATATCCTGAACTTTCCACTTATTAGTACTGCAGTCTTTTGGAACAAAATGAATTCACCACGTTACTGAGATTCGGCCCCCCAAATTTTGATAAATCTTTAAAAGTACACATATTACAAGAGCCTGCAACTGGGAACGAACTGAAATCACAATGAAATAGTGTTTCAGTTCGTTGAAAAGTTGCTCTATCTTAAATAACATGCTTATTACATGCGATCCTATTGGGAACGTCCAGAATTTACCATGATACTTAGATTCCGTTCCTTAAAATGTTGCTATATATTGAAAAGCACACTCATAGAAGCATGTCCCATTGGGAACTCACTGAATTCGCCTAGAAATTTTGATTCATTAGCATAAATTTTCCTATATCCCGAACAGTCCACTAATTACTGATGCGGTCTATTGCGAACTAACTTATTTCACCAAGTTACTGAGATTTGGCTCACCAAATTTTGATAAATCTTTAAGTGTACACATATTACAAGTGCCTGCTAGTGGGAACTAACTGAATTCACAATGAAACAGTATTTCAATTCGTTCAAACGTTGCTGTATGTTGAATAAGAAGCTTATTACATACGATCCTATTGGGAACCTACAGAATTCACCATGATGCTTAGATTCAGTTCCTTAAAATGTTGCTATATATTGAAAAGCACACTCATACAAGCATGTCCCATTGGGAACTCACTGAATTCGCCTAGAAATTTTGATTCCATTCGTGAAAATTTTTGTATATCCTAAACAGTACACTTATTACTACTGTGGCCCACTGACAACTAACTGAATTCATCAAGTTACTGAGATTCGGCTCACTAAATTTTGATAAATCTTTAAAAGTACACATATTACAAGGCCTGCGACTAGGAACTAACGAAATTCACAAAGAGACATTGTTTCATTTCGTAAAACGTTTTTCTATCTTGAATAACAAGCTTATTTCATGCGAATCCTAGTGGGAAACTACTGAATTCACCATGATACTTAGATTCCGTCCCTTAAAATGTTGCTATATATTGAAAAGCACCCTCATACAAGCATGTCCCATTGGGAACTCACTGAATTCGCCTAGAAATTTTGATTTAATTCGTGAAAATTTTTCTATATCCCGAACTGACCACTTATGACTATTGCGGCTTACTAAGAATTAACTGAATTCATTAAGTTACTGAGATTCGGCCTACAAATTTTGATAAATCTTTAAAAGTACACATATTACAGGAGCCTGCTACTGGTAAATAACTGAATTCACAAAGAAAAAGTGTTTCAGTTCGTTAAAACTTTGCTCTATCTTGAATAACAAGCTTACTACATGCGATCTTATTGGGAACCTACAGAATTCACAATGATCCTTATATTCCGTTACTTAAAATGTTGCTATATATTGAAAAGCACACTCATACAAGCATGTCCCATTGGGAACTCACTGAATTCCCCACGAAATTTTGATTTAATTCGTGAAAATTTTCTATACCACGAAGAGACCACTTATAACTATTGCCGCATACTAGGAACTAACTGAATTCGCCAAGTTACTGAGATTCGGCTCACCAAATTTTGATAAATCTTTCAAAGTACACCTACTACAAGAGACTGCTACTGGGAACTAACTGAATTCACAAAGATTCAGTGTTTCATTTGGTTAAAACGTTGCTCTAATTTGAATGACAACCTTATTACAAGGGAATCCTACTGGGAAACTACTGAATACACCATGATACTTAGATACTGTTCCTTAAAATGTTGATATATATTGAAAGCACACTCATACAAGCACGTCCCATTGGGAACTCACTGAATTCGCCTAGAATAATTGATTCCATTAGTGAAAATTTTTCTATATCCCGAACAGGCCACTTATTACTACTGCGGCCTATTGGGAACTAACTGAATTCACCACTTTACTGAGATTCAGCTCACCAAATTTTGATAAATCTTTAAAAGTACACATATTACAGGGGCCTGCTACTGGGAACAAACTGAATTCACAATGAGACAGTGTTTCAGTTGTTAAACCTTTGCTCTATCTTGAATAACAACTTTATTACAAGTGATTCCTTTTGGGAAACTACTGAATTCACCATGATACTTAGATTCCGTTCCTTAAAATGTTGCTATATATTGAAAAGCACCCTATTACAAGCATGACCCATTGGGAACTCACTGAATTCGCCTAGAAATTTTGATTTAATTCGTGAAAATTTTTGTATATCCCGGACAGACCACTTATAACTATTGCGGCTTACTAGGAACTAACTGAATTCACCAAACTACTGTGATTCGGCTCACAAAATTTTTATAAATCTTTAAAAGTACACATATTAGAAGAGCCTGCGACTGGGAAATAACTGAATTCACAAAGAAACAGTCTTTCAATTCGTTAAAACCTTGCTCTAACTTGAATAACATGCTTATTACATGAGATCCTATTGGTAACCTACAGAATTCGCCATGATACTTAGAATCCATTACCTAAAATGTTGCTATATATTGAAAAGCACACTCATACAAGCATGTCCAATTGGTTACTCACTGAATTCGCCTAGAAATTTTGATTTAATTCCTGAAAATTTTTCTATATCCCGAAGAGACCACTTATAACTATTGCGGCTTATCGGAACTGACTGAATTCACCAAGTTACTGAGATTCGGCTCACCAAATTTTGATAACTCTTTAAAGGTACACATATTGGGGTTGGGGATTTAGCTCAGTGGTAGAGCGCTTGCCTAGGAAGCGCAAGGCCCTGGGTTCGTTCCCCAGCTCCGAAAAAAAAAAAGAACAAAAAAAAAGTAAACATATTACAAGAGCTTGCTACTGTGAACTAACGGTATTCACAAAGAATCAGTGTTTCATTTCGTTAAAACTTTGCTCTAATTTGAATATAAACCTTATTACGTGCAAATCCTATTGGGTAACTACTGAATTCACCAGGATACTTAGATACCATTCCTTAAAATGTTACTATATATTAAAGAGCACACTCATACAAGCATGTCCCATTGGGAACTCATTGAATTCGCCTAGAAATTTTGATTCCATTCATGAAAATCTTTCTATATCCTGAAGAGTCCACTTATTACCACTGCGGCCTATTGGGAAATAACTGATTTCACCAAGTTACTGAGATTCGGCCCCCCAAATTTTGATAAATCTTTAAAACTACAAATATTACAAGAGCCTGCTACTGGGAACTAACTGAATTCACAAAGAGACAGTGTTTCGTTTCTTTAAAACTTTGCTCAATCTTGAATAACAAGTTTATTACATGCGAATCCTAGTGGGAACCTACTGAATTCACCATGATACTTAGATAGTGTTCCTAAAAATGTTGCTATATATTGAAAAGCACACTCATACAAGCATGTCCCATTGCGAACTCACTGAATTCGCCTAGAAATTTTCATTCCATTATTGAAAATAATTCTATATCCCAAGCTGTCCACTTATTACTACTGCGGCCTATTGGGAACTAACTGAATTCACCCAGTTACTGAGATTCGGCTCCCCAAATTTTGATAAATCTTTAAAAGTACACATATTACAAGAGCCTGCTACTGGGAACCTACTGAATTCACAAAGAGACAGTGTTTCAGTTCGTTGAAACTTTGCCCTATCTTGAATAACATGCTTATTACATAACATCCTATTGGTATAATAATAATCTTGTTATTCAAGATAGAGCAACAAACTTACAGAATTCACAGTGATACTTAGATTCTGTTATTTAAATGTTGCTGTATATTGAAAAGCAAACTCATACAAGCATGTCCCATTGGGAACTCACTGTATTACCCTAGAAAATTAAATTTCACTCGTGAAAAATTGTCTATATCCCGAACAGGCCGCTTATAACTATTGTGGCTTACTAGGAACTAACTGAATTCACCAAGTTACTGAGATTCGGCTCACCAAATTTTGATAAATCTTTAAAAGTACACATATTACAAGAGCCTGCTACTGACAACTAACTGAATTCACAAAAAATCAGTGTTTCTTTTCATTAAAAATTTGCTGTTTTTTGAATAACAAGCTTATTACATGCGAATCCTAGTGGGAACATACTGAATTCACCATGATACTTAGATTCCGTTCCTTAAAATGTTGCTATATATGGAAAGCACCCTCGTACATGCATGTCCCATTGGACTCATTGAATTCGCCTAGAAATTGTGATTTAATTCGTGAAAATTTTTCTATATCCCGAACAGACCACTTATAACTATTGCAGCTTACTAGGAACTAAATTAATTCACCAAATTACTGTGATTCGGTTCACCAAATTTTTATAAATCTTTAAAAGTACACATATTACAAGAGCCTGCTACTGGGAAGTAACTGAATTCACAAAGAAACAGTGTTTCAATTCGTTAAAACCTTGCTCTATCTTGAATAACAAGCTTATTACATGCGATCCTATTGGTAACCTACAGAATTCGCCATGATACTTAGATTCTGTTACCTAAAATGTTGCTATATATTGAAAAGCACACTCATACAAGAATGTCCAATTGGGAACTCACTGAATTCGCCTAGAAATTTTGATTTAATTCCTGAAAATTTTTCTATATCCCGAAGAGACCACTTATAAGTATTGCGGCTTACTCGGAACTGACTGAATTCACCAAGTTACTGAGATTCGGATCACCAAATTTTGATAAATCTTTAAAGGTACACATATTGCTGTTGGGGATTTAGCTCAGTGGTAGAGCGCTTGCCTGTGAAGCGCAAGGCCCTGGGTTCGTTCCCCCGCTCCGAAAAAAAAAGAACCAAAAAAAAAAAGTAAACATATTACAAGAGCTTGCTACTGTGAACTAACGGTATTCACAAAGAATCAGTGTTTCATTTCGTTAAAACTTTGCTCTAATTTGAATATAAACCTTATTACGTGCAAATATTATTGGGTAACTACTGAATTCACCAGGATACTTAGATACCGTTCCTTAAAATGTTGCTATATATTGAAGAGCACACTCATACAAGCATGTCCCATTGGGAACTCATTGAATTCGCCTAGAAATTTTGATTCCATTCATGAATATCTTTCTATATCCTGAAGAGTCAACTTATTACCACTGCGGCCTATTGGGAACTAACTGATTTCACCAAGTTACTGAGATTTGGTTCACCAAATTTTGGTAAATCTTTAAAAGTACACATATTACAAGAGCCTGCTACTGGGAACTAACTGAATTCACAAAGAGGCAGTGTTTCAGTTGTTAAAACGTTGCTCTATCTTGAATAACAACCTTATTACATTCGATTCCTATTGGGAAACTACTGCATTAACCATGATACTTAGATTCCGTTCCTTAAAATGTTGCTGTATATTGAAAAGCAACTCATACAAGCATGTCCCATTGGGAACTCACTGAATTCGCCTAGAAATTTTGTTTCCATTCTTGAAAATTTTTCTTTTTCTTTTTTTTTTTTTGGTTCTTTTTTTCGGAGCTGGGGACCGAACCCAGGGCCTTGCGCTTCCTAGGTAAGCGCTCTACCACTGAGCTAAATCCCCAGCCCGAAAATTTTTCTATATCCCGAAGAGTCCACTTATTATTATTCCGGCCTATTGGGAACTAACTGAATTCACCAAGTTACTGAGATTCGGCTCACCATATTTTGATAAATCTTTAAAAGTACACATATTACAAGAGCCTACTACTGGAAACTAACCGAATTCATAAAGAAACTGTGTTTCAGTTCGTTAAAACGTTACTCTATCTTGAATAACCAGCTTATAACATGCGAATTCTAGTGGGAACCTACTTAATTCACCATGATACTTAGATTCCGTTCCTTAAAATGTTCCTATATATTGAAAAGCACACTCATACAAGCATGTCCCATTTTGAACTCACTGAATTAGCCTAGAAATTTTGACTCATTATTGAAAATTTTTCTATATCCCGAACAGTCCACCTATTACTACTGCGGCCTATTGGGAACTAACTGAATTCACAAAGTTACTGAGATTCGGCCCCCCAAATTTTGATAAATCTTTAAAACTACAAATATTACAAAGTGCCTGCTAGTGGGAACTAACTGAATTCTAAAGACACAGTGTTTCAGTTCTTTAAAACTTTGCTCTATCTTGAATAACAAGCTTATTACAGGTGATCCTATTCTTAAACTGCACAATTAACCATGATACTTAGATTCCTTTACTTAAAATGTTGCTATACATTGAAAAGCACACTCATACAAGCATGTCCCATAGGGAACTCACTGAATTCGCCTATCAATTTTGATTCCATTCGTGAAAATTTTTCTATATCCCAAACAGTCCACTTATTACTACTGCGGCCTACTGGCAACTAACTGAATTCATCAAGTTACTGAGATTCGGCTCAACTAATTTTGATAAATCTTTAAAAGTATACATATTACAAGAGCCTGCTACTGGGAACTAACTGAATTCACAAAGAAACAGTGTTTCAGTTCGTTAAAACGTTGCTCTATCTTGAATAACAAGCTTATTGCATGCGAATCCTATTGGGAAACTACTGAAATCACCATGATACTTAGATTTCGTTCCTTAAAATGTTGCTATATATTGAAAAGCACACTCATACAAGCATGTCTCATTGGAAACTCACTGAATTCGCCCAGAAATTTTCATTCCATTATTGAAAATATTGCTATATCCCGAGCTGTCCACTTATTACTACTGTGGCGTATTGGGAACTAAATGAATTCACCAAGTTACTGAGATTCGGCTCCCCAAATTTTGATAAATCTTTAAAAGTACACATATTACAAGAGCCTGCTACTGGGAACTAACTGAATTCACAAAGAGACAGTGTTTCAGTTTGTTAAAACATGCTCTATCTTGAATAACAATCTTATTACCTCGAATCCTAGTGGGAACCTACTGAATTCAACATGATACTTAGATTCCATTACTTAAAATGTTGCTATATATTGAAAAGCACCCTCATACAAACATGTCCCATTGGGAACTCACTGATTTCACCTAGAAATTTGATTCAATTCGTGAAAATTTTCTATATCCCTAACAGTCCACTTATTACTACTGCGGCCTATTAGGAACAAACTGAATTCACTATGTTACTGAGATTCGGCTCACGAAATTTTGATAAATCCTTAAAAGTACTCATATTACAAGAGCCTGCTACTGGGAAATAACCGAATTCACAAAGAAACAGTGTTTCAATTCATTAAAACGTTGCTCTATCTTGAATAACAAGCTTATTACATGCGATCCTATTGGGAACTTACATAATTCACCATGATACTTAGATTCGGTTACTTAAAATGTTAGTATATATTGAAAAGCACACTCGTAGAAGCATGTCCCATTGGGAACTCACTGAATTCCCCTAGAAAATTGAATTTCATTCGTGAAAATTTTTCTATATCCCGAACAGACCACTTATAAATATTGAGGCTAACTAGGAACTAACTGAATTCACCAAGTTACTGAGATTCGGCTCACCTAATTTTGATAAATCTTTAAAAGTACACTTATTACAAGAGCCTGCTACTGGGAACTAAGTGAATTCACAAAGAAACAGTGTTTCAGTTCGTTAAAACGTTGCTCTATCTTGAATAACAAGCTTATTACATGAGATCTTATACTTAACCTGCAGAATTAACCATGATACTTAGATTATGTTACTTAAAATGTTGCTATACATTGAAAAGCACACTCATACAAGCATGTCCCATTGGGAACTCAGTGAATTCGCCTAGAAATTTTGATTCCATTCGTGAAAATTTTTCCCTATCCCGAACAGTCCACTTATTACTACAGCGGCCTATTGGGAACTAACTTAATTCACAAATTTACTGAGATTCGGCTCACCAAATTTTGATAAATCTTTAAAAGTACACATATTACAAGAGCCTGCCCCTGGGATCTAACTGAATTCACATGGAAACATTGTATGTGTTCGTTAAAATTTTGCTCTATCTTGAAAAACAAGCTTATTACATGCGATCCTATTCGGAACCTACAGTATTCACCATGATACTTAGAATTCGTTACTTAAAATGTTGCTATATATTGAAAAGCACACTCATACAAGCATGTCCCATTGGGAACTCACTGAATTCGCCTAGAAATTTTGATTCCATTCGTGAAAGTTTTTCTATATACTGAACAGTCCACTTAATACTACTGCGGCCTACTGGCAACTAACTGAATTCACCAAGTTACTGACATTCGGTTCACCAAATTTTGATAAATCTTTAAAAGTACACATATTACAAGAGCCTGCTACTGGGAACTAACTGAATTCACAAAGACACAGTGTTTCAGTTCGTTAAAACATTGCTCTATCTTGAATAACAAGCTTATTACATGCGTATCCTAGTGGGAACCTACTAAATTCACCATGATACTTAGATTCCGTTCCTTAAAATGATGCTATATTTTGAAAAGCACACTCATACAAACATGTCCCATTCGGAACTCACTGAATTCGCCTAGAAATTTTGACTCAATTAGTGAAAATTTTTCTATATCCTGAACAGTCCACTTATTAGTACTGCGGTCTATTTGGAACTAAATGAATTCACCACGTTACTGAGATTCGCCCCCCCCCAAATTTTGATAAATCTTTAAAAGTACACATATTACAAGAGCCTGCAACTGGCACTAACTGAATTCACAAAGAGACAGTGTTTCATTTCGTTAAAAAGTTGCTCTATCTTAAATAACATGCTTATTACATGCGATCATATTGGGAACCTACAGAATTTACCATGATACTTAGATTCCGTTACTAAAAATGTTGCTATATATTGAAAAGCACACTCCTAGAAGCATGTCGATTGGGAAATCACTGAATTCGCCTAGAAATTTTGATTCATTAGCACAAATTTTCCTATATCCCGAACAGTCCACTAATTACTGCTGCGGTCTATTGCGAACTAACCTATTTCACCAAGTTACTGAGATTCGGCTCACCAAATTTTGTAAATCTTTAAAAGTACACATATTACAAGTGCCTGCTAGTGGGAATTAACTGAATTCTAAAGACACAGTGTTTCAGTTCGTTAAACTTTGCTCTATCTTGAATAACAAGCTTATTACATGCGATCCTGTTCTTAATCTGCAGAATTGACCATGATACTTAGATTACTTTACTTAAAATGTTGCTATACATTGAAAATCACACTCATACAATCATGTCCCATTGGGAACTCACTGAATTCGCCTATAAATTTTGATTCCATTCGTGAAAATTTTTCTATATCCTGAACAGTCCACTGATTACTACTGCGGCCTACTGGCAACTAACTGAATTCATCAAGTTACTGAGATTCGGCTCACCAAATTTTGATAAATCTTTAAAAGTATACATATTACAAGAGCCTGCTACTGGGAACTAACTGAATTCACAAAGAAACAGTGTTTCAGTTCGTTAAAATGTTGCTCTATCTTGAATAACAAGCTTATTGCATGCGAATCCTATTGGGAAACTACTGAATTCACCATGATACTTAGATTACGTTCCTTAAAATGTTGCTATATTTTGAAAAGCACACTCATACAAGCATGTCTCATTGGAAATTCACTGAATTCGCCCAGAAATTTTCATCCCATTATTGAAAATATTGCTATATCCCGAACTGTCCACTTATTACTACTGTGGCCCATTGGGAACTAAATGAATTTACCAAGTTACCGAGATTAGGCTCCCCAAATTTTGATAAATCTTTAAAAGTACACATATTACAAGAGCCTGCTACTGGGAACTAACTGAATTCACAACGAGACAGTTTTTCAGTTTGTTAAAACATGCTCTATCTTGAATAACAATCTTATTACTTCGAATCCTAGTGGGAACCTACTGAGTTCAACATGATACTTAGATTCTGTTACTTAAAATGTTGCTAAATATTGAAAAGCACCCTCATACAAACATGTCCCATTGGGAACTCACTGATTTCGCCTAGAAATTTGACTCAATTCGTGAAAAATTTCTATATCCCTAACAGTCCACTTATTACTACTGCGGCCTATTGGGAACAAACGGAATTCACCAAGTTACTGAGATTCGGCTCACCAAATTTTGATAAATCTTTAAAAGTACTCATATTACAAGAGCCTGCACATGGGAAATAACTGAATTCACAAAGAAACAGTGTTTCAATTCATTAAAACGTTGCCCTACCTTAATAACAAGCTTATTACATGCGATCCTATTGGGAACTTACATAATTCACCATGATACTTAGATTCCGTTACTTAAAATGTTACTATATATTGAAAAGCACACTCATACAAGCATGTCCCATTGTGAACTCACTGAATTCCCCTAGAAAATTGAATTTCATTCGTGAAAATATTTCAATATCCCGAACAGACCACTTATAAATATTGCGGCTAACTAGGAACTAACTGAATTCACCAATTTACTGAGATTCGGCTCACGAAATTTTGATAAATCTTTAAAAGTACACATATTACAAGAGCCTGCTACTGGGAACTAACTGAATTCACACAGAAAGAGTGTTTCAGTTCGTTAAAACGTTGCTCTATTTTGAATAACAAGCTTATACATGCGATCCTATTCTTAACCTGCAGAATTAACCATGATACTTATATTACGTTACTTAAAATGTTGCTATACATTGAAAAGCACACTCATACAAGCATGTCCCATTGGGAACTCATTGAATTCGCCTCGAAATTTTGATTCCATTCATCAAAATTTTTCTATATCCCGAACAGTCCAATTATTACTTCTGTGGCCTACTGGCAACTAACTGAATTCATTAAGTTACTGAGATTCGGCTCACCAAATTTTTATAAATCTTTAAAAGTACACCTATTACAAGAGCCTGCTACTGGGAACTAAATGAATTCAGAATAAAACAGTGTTTCAGTTCGTTAAAACGTTGCTCTATCTTGAATAAGAAGCTTATTACATGAGAATCCTTTTGGGAACTACAGAATTCACCATGATACTTAGATTCCGTTCCTTAATATGTTGCTATATATTGAAAAGCACACTCACACAAGCATGTCCCATTGGGAAGTCACTGAATTCGCCTAGAAATTTTGATTCCATTCATGAAAATTTTTCTATTTCCCGAACAGACCACTTATGACTATTGCGGCTTACTCGGAACTAACTGAATTAACCAATTTATGAAGATTCAGCTCACCAAATTTTGTAAATCTTTTAAAGTACACATATTACAGGCGACTGCTACTGGGAACTAACTGAATTAACAAAGAAACAGTGTTAAATTCGTTAAACGTTGCTCTATGTTGAATAACAAGCTTATTACATATGATCCTATTAGGAACCTACAGAATTCACCATGATACTTAGATTCCGTTATTAAAATGTTGCTATATGTTGAAAAGGACACTCATACAAGTATGTCCCATTGGGAACTCACTGAAGTCCCCTAGAAATTTTATTTAATTCGTGAAAATTTTTCTATATCCCGAACAGACTACTTATAACTCTTGCGGCTTACTAGGAACTAACTGAATTCATCAAGTTACTGAGATTCGGCACACCATATTTTGATAAATCTTTAAAAGTACACATATTAGAAGAGCCTGCTACTGGGAACTAACTGAATTCACAGTGAAACAGTGTTTCAGTTCGTTAAAACGTTGCTCTGTCTGAAATAACAACCTTATTACATGCGAATCCTAGTGGGAACCTACTGAATTCACCATGATACTTAGATTCCGTTCCTTAAAATGTTGCTATATATTGAAAAGCACCCTCATACAAGCATGTCCCATTGGGAACTCACTGAATTCGCCTAGAAATTTTGATTTAATTCCTGAAAATTTTTCTATATCCTGAACAGACCACTTATAACTATTGCGGCTTGCTAGGAACTAACTGAATTCACCAAATTACTGTGATTCGGTTCACCAAATTTTTGTAAACCTTTAAAAGTACACATATTACAAGAGCCTGCTACTGGGAAATAACTGATGTCACAAAGAAACAGTGTTTCAATTCGTTAAAACCTTGCTCTATCTTGAATAACAAGCTTATTACATGCGATCCTATTGGTAACCTACAGAATTCGCCATGATACTTAGATTCCGTTACCTAAAATGTTGCTATATATTGAAAAGCACCCTCATACAAGCATGTCCCATTGGGAACTCACTGAAATCGCCTAGAAATTTTGATTTAATTCCTGAAAATTTTTCTATATCCCGAAGAGACCACTTATACCTATTGCGGCTTATCGGAACTGACTGAATTCACCATTTACTGAGATTCGGCTCACCAAATTTTGATAAATATTTAAAGGTACACATATTGCGGTTGGGGATTTAGCTCAGTGGTAGAGCGCTTGCCTAGGAAGCACAAGGCCCTGGGTTCTTTCCCCAGATCCGAAAAAAAAGATCCAAAAAAAAGTAAACATATTACAAGAGCTTGCTACTGTGAACTAACGGTATTCACAAAGAATCAGTGTTTCATTTCGTTAAAACTTTGCTCTAATTTGAATATAAACCTTATTACGTGCAAATCCTATTGGGTAACTACTGAATTCACCAGGATACTTAGATACCGTTCCTTAAAATGTTGCTATATATTGAAGAGCACACTCATACAAGCATGTCCCATTGGGAACTCATTGAATTCGCCTAGAAATTTTGATTCCATTCATGAAAATCTTTCTATATCCTGAAGAGTCCACTTATTACCACTGCGGCCTATTGGGAACTAACTGATTTCACCAAGTTACTGAGATTTGATTCACCAAATTTTGATAAATCTTTAAAAGTACACATATTACAAGAGCCTGCTACTGGGAACTAACTGAATTCACAAAGAATCAGTGTTTCATTTCGTTAAAACGTTGCTCTAATTTGAGTAACAAGCTTATCACATGCGAATCCTATTGGGAAACTACTAAATTCACCATGATACTTAGATACCCTTCCTTAAAATGTTGCCATATATTGAAAAGCACACTCATACAATCATGTCCAATTGGGAACTCACTGAATTCGCCAAGAAATTTTGATTTCATTCGTGAAAATTTTTCCATATCCCGAGCAGTCTACTTATTACTACTCCAGCCTATTGGGAGCCAAATGAATTCACCAAGTTACTGAGATTTGGCTCACCAAATTTTGATAAATCTTTAAAAGTACACATATTACAATAGCCTGCTACTGGGAACTAACTGAATTCACAAAGAGAAAGTGTTTCAGTTCGTTAAAACGTTGCTCTATCTTGAATAACATGCTTACTACATACCATCCTATTGGGAACTTACAGAATTCACAATGATACTTAGATTCTGTTATTTAAATGTTGCTATACATTGAAAAGCACACTCATACAAGCATGTCCCATTGGGAACTCACTGAATTCCCCTAGAAAATTGAATTTCATTCGTGAAAAATTGTCTATACCCGAACAGGCCACTTATAACTATTGTGGCTTACTAGGAACTAACTGAATTCACCACGTTACTGAGATTCCGCTCACCAAATTTTGATAAATCTTTAAAAGTACACATATTACAAGAGCCTGCTAGAGACAACTAACTGAATTCACAAAAAATCAGTGTTTCTTTTCATTAAAACTTTGCTGTTTTTTGAATAACAAGCTTATTACATGCGAATCCTAGTGGGAACATACTGAATTCACCATGATACTTAGATTCCGTTCCTTAAAATGTTGCTATATATTGAAAAGCACCCACATACAAGCATGTCCCATTGGGAACTCACTGAATTCGCCTAGAAATTTTGATTTAATCCGTGAAAATTTTTCTATATCCCGAACAGACCTCTTATAACTATTGCGGCTTGCTAGGAACTAACAGAATTCACCAAATTACTGTGATTCGGTTCAACAAATTTTTATAAATCTTTAAAAGTACACATATTACAATAGCCTGTTACTGGGAAATAACTGAATTCACAAAGAAACAGTGTTTCAATTCGTTAAAACCTTTCTCTATCTTGAATAACAAGCTCATTACATGCGATCCTTTTGGTAACCTCCAGAATTCGCCATGATACTTAGATTCTGTTACTTAAAATGTTGCTATGTATTGAAAAGCACACTCATACAAGCATGTCCAATTGGGAACTCACTGAATTCGCCTAGAAATTTTGATTCCATTCGTGAAAACTCTTCTATATCCTGAACAGTCAACTTATTACTAATGCGGCCTATTGCGAACAAACTGAATTCACCAAGTTACTGAGATTGGGCTCAACAAATTTTGATAAATCTTTAAAAGTACACATATTACAAGAACCTGCTACTGGGAAATAACTGAATTCACAAAGAAACAGTATTTCAATTCGTTCAAACGTTTCTCTATGTTGAATAAGAAGCTTATTACATACGATCCTATTGGGACCCTACAGAATTCACCATGATACTTAGATTCCGTTACTTAAAATGTTGCTATATATTGAAAAGCACACTCATACAAGCATGTCCCATTGGGAACTCACTGAATTCGCCTAGAAATTTTGATTTCATTCGTGAAAATTTTTATATCCTGAAGAGACTACTTGTAACTATTGTGGCTTACTAGAAACTAACGGAATTCACCAAGTTACTGAGATTGCGCTCACCAAATTTTGATAAATCTTTAAAAGTACACATATTACAAGAGCCTGCTACTAGGAACTAACTGAATTCACAAAGAATCAGTGTTCCATTTCGTTAAAACGTTGCTCTAATTTGAATAACAAGCTTATCACATGCGAATCCTATTGGGAAAGTACTGAATTCACCATGATACTTAGATACCGTTCCTTAAAATGTTGCCATATATTGAAAAGCACACTCATACAATCATGTCCAATTGGGAACTCACTGAATTCGCCAAGAAATTTTGATTTCATTCGTGAAAATTTTTCCATATCCCGAGCAGTCTACTTATTACTACTCCAGCCTATTGGGAGCCAAATGAATTCACCAAGTTACTGAGATTTGGCTCACCAAATTTTGATAAATCTTTAAAGGTACACATATTGCGGTTGGGGATTTAGCTCAGTGGTAGAGCGCCTGCCTAGGAAGCGCAAGGCCCTGGGTTCGATCCCCAGCTCCGAAAAAAAAAGATCCAAAAAAAGTAAACATATTACAAGAGGTTGCTACTGCGAACTAACGGTATTCACAAAGAATCAGTGTTTCATTTCATTAAAACTTTGCTCTAATTTGAATATAAACCTTATTACGTGCAAATCCTATTTGGTAACTACTGAATTCACCAGGATACTTAGATACCGTTCCTTAAAATGTTGCTATATATTGAAGAGCACACTCATACAAGAATGTCCCATTGGGAACTCATTGAATTCGCCTAGAAATTTTGATTCCATTCATGAAAATCTTTCTATATCCTGAAGAGTGCACTTATTACCACTGCGGCCTATTGGGAACTAACTGATTTTACCAAGTTACTGAGATTTGGTTCACCAAATTTTGGTAAATCTTTAAAAGTATACCTATTACAAGAGCCTGCTACTGGGAACTAACTGAATTCACAAAGAGGCAGTGTTTCAGTTCTTAAAACGTTGCTCTTTCTTGAATAACAACCTTATTACATGCGATTCCTATTGGAAACTACTGAATTAACCATGATACTTAGATTCCGTTCCTTAAAATGTTGCTATATATTGAAAAGCACACTCATACAAGCGTGTCCCATTTTGAACTCACTGAATTCGCCTAGAAATTTTGACTCAATTCATGAAAATTTTTCTATATCCTGAACAGTCCACCTATTACTACTGCGGCCTACTGGGAACTAACTGAATTCAACTAGTTATTGAGATTCGGCCCCCCAAATTTTGAAAAATCTTTAAAACTACAAATATTACAAGAGCCTGCTACTGGGAACTAACTGAATTCACAAAGAGACAGTGTTTCGTTTCTTTAAAACTTTGCTCAATCTTGAATAACAAGTTTATTACATGCGAATCCTAGTGGGAACCTACTGAATTCACCATGATACTTAGATACCGTTCCTAAAAATGTTGCTATATATTGAAAAGCACACTCATACAAGCATGTCCCATTGGGAACTCACTGAATTCGCCTAGAAATGTTCATTCCATTATTGAAAATATTTCTATATCCCGAGCTGTCCACTTATTACTACTGCGGCCTATTGGGAAGTAACTGAATTCACCCAGTTACTGAGATCGGCTCGCCAAATTTTGATAAATCTTTAAAAGTACACATATTACAAGAGCCTGCTACTGGGAAGTAACTGAATTCACAAAGAGACAGTGTTTCAGTTAGTTAAAACGTTGCCCGATCTTGAATAACATGCTTATTACATACCATCCTATTGGGAACTTGCAGAATTCACAATGATACTTAGATTCTGTTATTTAAATGTTGCTATATATTGAAAAGCCAACTCATACAAGCATGTCCCCTTGGGAACTCACTGAATACCCCTAGAAAATTAAATTTCATTCGTGAAAAATTGTCTATATCCCGAACAGGCCGCTTATAACTATTGTGGCTTACTAGGAACTAACTGAATTCACCAAGTTACTGAGATTCGGCTCACCAAATTTTGATAAATCTTTAAAAGTACACATATTACAAGAGCCTGCTACTGACAGCTAACTGAATTCACAAAAAATCAGTGTTTCTTTTCATTAAAACTTTGCTGTTTTTTGAATAACAAGCTTATTACATGTGAATCCTAGTGGGAACATACTGAATTCACCATGATACTTAGATTCCGTACCTTATAATGTTGCTATATATGGAAAGCACCCTCATACATGCATGTCCCATTGGACTCACTGAATTCGCCTAGAAATTGTGATTTAATTCGTGAAAATTTTTCTATATCCCGAACAGTCCACCTATTACTACTGCGGCCTAAAGAGAACTAACTGAATTCACCAAGTTATTGAGATTCAGCCCCCCAAATTTTGATAAATCTTTAAAACTACAAATATTACAAGAGCCTGCTACTGGGAACTAACTGAATTCACAAAGAGACAGTGTTTCGTTTCTTTAAAACCTTGTTCAATCTTGAATAACAAGTTTATTACATGCGAATCCTAGTGGGAACCTACTGTTTTCACCATGATACTTAGATACCGTTCCTAAAAATGTTGCTATATATTGAAAAGCACCCTCATACAAGCATGTCCCATTGAGAACTCACTGAATTCGCCTAGAAATTTTCATTCCATTATTGAAAATATTTCTATATCCCGAGCTGTCCACTTATTACTACTGCGGCCAATTGGGAACTAACTGAATTCACCCTGTTACTGAGATTCGGCTCCCCAAATTTTGATAAATCTTTAAAATACACATATTACAAGAGCCTGCTACTGGGAACTAACTGAATTGACAAAGAGACAGTGTTTCAGTTCGTTAAAACGTTGCTCTATCTTGAATAACAAGCTTATTACATGCGTATCCTAGTGGGAACATACTGAATTCACCATGATACTTAGATTCCGTTCCTTAAAATGTTGCTATATATGGAAAGCACCCTCATACATGCATGTGCCATTGGACTCACTGAATTCGCCTAGAAATTGTGATTTAATTCGTGAAAATTTTTCTATATCCCGAACAGACCACTTATAACTATTGCAGCTTACTAGAAACTAACTTAATTCACCAAATTACGGTTATTCGTTTCACCAAATTTTTATAAATCTTTAAAATACACATATTACAAGAGCCTGCTACTGGGAAATAACTGAATTCACAAAGAAACAGTGTTTCAATTCATTAAAACCTTGCTCTATCTTGAATAACAAGCTTATTACATGCGATCCTATTGGTAACCTACAGAATTCGCCATGATACTTAGATTCCGTTACCTAAAATGTTGCTATATATTGAAAAGCTCACTCATACAAGCATGTGCAATTGAGAACGCACTGAATTCGCCTAGAAATTATGATTTAATTCCTGAAAATTTTTCTATATCCCGAAGAGACCACTTATAACTACCGCGGCTTATCGGAACTGACTGAATTCACCAAGTTACTGAGATTCGGCACACCAAATTTTGATAAATCTTTAAAGGTACACATACTGGGGTTGGGGATTTAGCTCAGTGGTAGAGCGCTTGCCTGGGAAGCGCAAGGCCCTGGGTTCGTTCCCCAGCTCCGAAAAAAAAAAGAATAAAAAAAAAAAGTAAACATATTACAAAAGCTTGCTACTGTGAACTAACGGTATTCACAAAGAATCAGTGTTTCATTTCGTTAAAACTTTGCTCTAATTTGAATATAAACCTTATTACGTGCAAATCCTATTGGGTAACTACTGAATTCACCAGGATACTTAGATACCGTTCCTTAAAATATTGCTATATATTGAAGAGCACACTCATACAAGCATGTCCCATTGGGAACTCATTGAATTCGCCTAGAAATTTTGATTCCATTCATGAAAATCTTTCTATATCCTGAAGAGTCCACTTATTACCACTGCGGCCTATTGGGAACTACCTGATTTCACCAAGTTACTGAGATTCGGTTCACCAAATTTTGGTAAATCTTTAAAAGTACACATATTACAAGAGCCTGCTACTGGGAACTAACTGAATTCACAAAGAGGCAGTGTTTCAGTTGTTAAAACGTTGCTCTATCTTGAATAACAACCTTATTACATTCGATTCCTATTGGGATACTACTGCATTAACCATGATACTTCGATTCCGTTCCTTAAAATGTTGCTGTATATTGAAAAGCAACTCATACAAGCATGTCCCATTGGGAACTCACTGAATTCGCCTAGAAATTTTGTTTCCATTCTTGAAAATTTTTCTATATCCCGAAGAGTCCACTTATTATTATTGCGGCCTATTGGGAACTAACTGAATTCACCAAGTTACTGAGATTCGGCTCACCATATTTTGATAAATCTTTAAAAGTACACATATTACAAGAGCCTACTACTGGGAACTAACCGAATTCATAAAGAAACTGTGTTTCAGTTCGTTAAAACGTTATTCTATCTTGAATAACCAGCTTATAACATGCGAATTCTAGTGGGAACCTACTTAATTCACCATGATACTTAGATTCCGTTCCTTAAAATGTTGCTATATATTGAAAAGCACACTCATACAAGCATGTCCCATTTGAACTCACTGAATTCGCCTAGAAATTTTGACTCATTATTGAAAATTTTTCTATATCCCGAACAGTCCACCTATTACTACTGCGGCCTATTGGGAACTAAATGAATTCACCAAGTTATTGAGATTCGGCCCCCCAAATTTTGATAAATCTTTAAAACTACAAATATTACAAGAGCCTGCTACTGGGAACTAACTGAATTCACATAGAGACAGTGTTTCCTTTCTTTAAAACTTTGCTCATTCTTGAATAACAAGCTTATTACATGCGAATCTATTGGGAAACTACTGAATTCACCATGATACTTAGATTCCGTCCCTTAAAAGGTTGCTATATATTGAAAAGCAAACTCATACAAACATGTCCCATTGGGAACTCACTGAATTCACCTAGAAATTTTGATTCCATTCATGAAAATTTTTCTATATCCCAAACAGTCCACTTAGTACTACTGCGGCCTATTGGGAACTAACTGAATTCACCAAGTTACTGAGATTCGGCTCACCAAATTTTGATAAATCTTTAAAAGTACACATATTACAAATGCCTGCTACTGGGAACTAACTGAATTCACAAGGAAAGATTGTATGTGTTCGTTAAAATGTTGCTCTATCTTGAATAACAAGCTTATTACATGCGATCCTATTGGGAACGTCCAGAATTTACCATGATAATTAGATTCCGTTCCTTAAAATGTAGCTATATATTGAAAAGCACACTCATAGAAGCATGTCCCATTGGGAACTCACTGAATTCGCCTAGAAATTTTGATTCATTAGCATAAATTTTCCTATATCCCGAACAGTCCACTAATTACTGATGAGGTCTATTGCGAAGTAACTTATTTCACCAAGTTACTGAGATTTGGCTCACCAAATTTTGATAAATCTTTAAGTGTACACATATTACAAGTGCCTGCTAGTGGGAACTAACTGAATTCACAATGAAACAGTATTTCAATTCGTTCAAACGTTGCTCTATGTTGAATAAGAAGCTTATTACATACGATCCTATTGGGAACCTACAGAATTCACCATGTTGCTTAGATTCTGTTCCTTAAAATGTTGCTATATATTGAAAAGCACACTCATACAAGCATGTCCCATTGGGAACTCACTGAATTCGCCTAGAAATTTTGATTCCATTCGTGAAAATTTTTGTATATCCTTAACAGTCCACTTATTACTACTGTGGCCCACTGGCAACTAACTGAATTCATCAAGTTACTGAGATTCGGCTCACTAAATTTTGATAAATCTTTAAAAGTACACATATTACAAGAGCCTGCGACTGGGAACTAACTAAATTCACAAAGAGACATTGTTTCATTTCGTAAAACGTTTTTCTATCTTGAATAACAAGCTTATTTCATGCGAATCCTAGTGGGAACCTACTGAATTCACCATGATACTTAGATTCCGTCCCTTAAAATGTTGCTATATATTGAAAAGCACCCTCATACAAGCATGTCCCATTGGGAACTCACTGAATTCGCCTAGAAATTTTGATTTAATTCGTGAAAATATTTCTATATCCCGAACTGACCACTTATGACTATTGCGGCTTACTAAGAATTAACTGAATTCATTAAGTTACTGAGATTCGGCTCACAAATTTTGATAAATCTTTAAAAGTACACATATTACAGGAGCCTGCTACTGGTAAATAACTGAATTCACAAAGAAACAGTGTTTCAGTTCGTTAAAACATTGCTCTATCTTGAATAACAAGCTTACTACATGCGATCTTATTGGGAACCTACAGAATTCACCATGATCCTTATATTCCGTTACTTAAAATGTTGCTATATATTGAAAAGCACACTCATACAAGCATGTCCCATTGGGAACTCACTGAATTCCCCACGAAATTTTGATTTAATTCGTGAAAATTTTCTATACCACGAAGAGACCACTTATAACTATTGCAGCATACCTGGAACTAACTGAATTCGCCAAGTTACTGAGATTCGGCTCACCAAATTTTGATAAATCTTTCAAAGTACACCTACTACAAGAGCCTGCTACTGGGAACTAACTGAATTCACAAAGATTCAGTGTTTCATTTGGTTAAAACGTTGCTCTAATTTGAATGACAACCTTATTACAAGGGAATCCTACTGGGAAACTACTGAATTCACCATGATACTTAGATACTGTTCCTTAAAATGTTGATATATATTGAAAGCACACTCATACAAGCACGTCCCATTGGGAACTCACTGAATTCGCCTAGAATATTTGATTCCATTAGTGAAAATTTTTCTATATCCCGAACAGGCCACTTATTACTACTGCGGCCTATTGGGAACTAACTGAATTCACCAATTTACTGAGATTCAGCTCACCAAATTTTGATAAATCTTTAAAAGTACACATATTACAGGGGCCTGCTACTGGGAACAAACTGAATTCACAATGAGACAGTGTTTCAGTTGTTAAACCTTTGCTCTATCTTGAATAACTACTTTATTACAAGTGATTCCTTTTGGGAAACTACTGAATTCACCATGATACTTAGATTCCGTTCCTTAAAATGTTGCTATATATTGAAAAGCACCCTATTACAAGCATGTCCCATTGGGAACTCACTGAATTCGCCTAGAAATTTTGAAGTAATTCGTGAAAATTTTTGTATATCCCGGACAGACCACTTATAACTATTGCGGCTTACTAGGAACTAACTGAATTCACCAAACTACTGTGATTCGGCTCACAAAATTTTTATAAATCTTTAAAAGTACACATATTAGAAGAGCCTGCGACTGGGAAATAACTGAATTCACAAAGAAACAGTCTTTCAATTCGTTAAAACCTTGCTCTATCTTGAATAACAAGCTTATTACATGAGATCCTATTGGTAACCTACAGAATTCGCCATGATATTTAGAATCCATTACCTAAAATGTTGCTATATATTGAAAAGCACAATCATACAAGCGTGTCCAATTGGTTACTCACTGAATTCGCCTAGAAATTTTGATTTAATTCCTGAAAATTTTTCTATATCCCGAAGAGACCACTTATAACTATTGCGGCTTATCGGAACTGACTGAATTCACCAAGTTACTGAGATTCGGCTCACCAAATTTTGATAAATCTTTAAAGGTACACATATTGGGGTTGGGGATTTAGCTCAGTGGTAGAGCGCTTGCCTAGGAAGCGCAAGGCCCTGGGTTCGTTCCCCAGCTCCGAAAAAAAAAGAACCAAAAAAAAAGTAAACATATTACAAGAGCTTGCTACTGTGAACTAACGGTATTCACAAAGAATCAATGTTTCATTTCATTAAAACTTTGCTCTAATTTGAATATAAACCTTATTACGTGCAAATCCTATTGGGTAACTACTGAATTCACCAGGATACTTAGATACCGTTCCTTAAAATGTTACTATATATTAAAGAGCACACTCATACAAGCATGTCCCATTGGGAACTCATTGAATTCGCCTAGAAATTTTGATTCCATTCATGAAAATCTTTCTATACCATGAAGAGTCCACTTATTACCACTGCGGCCTATTGGGAACTAACTGATTTCACCAAGTTACTGAGATTCGGCCCCCCAAATTTTGATAAATCTTTAAAACTACAAATATTACAAGAGCCTGCTACTGGGAACTAACTGAATTCACAAAGAGACAGTGTTTCGTTTCTTTAAAACTTTGCTCAATCTTGAATAACAAGCTTATTACATGCGACCCTATTGGTAACCTACAGAATTCGCCATGATACTTAGAATCCATTACCTAAAATGTTGCTATATATTGAAAAGCACACTCATACAAGCATGTCCAATTGGGAACTCACTGAATTCGCCTAGAAATTTTGATTTAATTCCTGAAAATTTTTCTATATCCCGAAGAGACCACTTATAAGTATTGCGGCTTACTCGAAACTGACTGAATTCACCAAGTTACTGAGATTCGGCTCACCAAATTTTGATAAATCTTTAAAGGTACACATATTGCTGTTGGGGATTTAGCTCAGTGGTAGAGCGCTTGCCTGTGAAGCGCAAGGCCCTGGGTTCGTTCCCCAGCTCCGAAAAACAAAAGAACCAAAAAAAAAGTAAACATATTACAAGAGCTTGCTACTGTGAACTAACGGTATTCACAAAGAGTCAGTGTTTCATTTCGTTAAAACTTTGCTCTAATTTGAATATAAACCTTATTACGTGCAAATCCTATTGGGTAACTACTGAATTCACCAGGATACTTAGATACAGTTCCTTAAAATATTGCTATATATAGAAGAGCACACTCATACAAGCATGTCCCATTGGGAACTCATTGAATTCGCCTAGAAATTTTGATTCCATTCATGAAAATCTTTCTATATCCTGAAGAGTCCACTTATTACCACTGCGGCCTATTGGGAACTAACTGATTTCACCAAGTTACTGAGATTCGGTTCACCAAATTTTGGTAAATCTTTAAAAGTACACATATTACAAGAGCCTGCTACTGGGAACTAACTGAATTCACAAAGAGGCAGTGTTTCAGTTGTTAAAACGTTGCTCTATCTTGAATAACAACCTTATTACATTCGATTCCTATTGGGAAACTACTGCATTAACCATGATACTTAGATTCCGTTCCTTAAAATGTTGCTGTATATTGAAAAGCAACTCATACAAGCATGTCCCATTGGGAACTCACTGAATTCGCCTAGAAATTTTGTTTCCATTCTTGAAAATTTTTCTATATCCCGAAGAGTCCACTTATTATTATTGCGGCCTATTGGGAACTAACTGAATTCACCAAGTTACTGAGATTCGGCTCACCATATTTTGATAAATCTTTAAAAGTACACATATTACAAGAGCCTACTACTGGGAACTAACCGAATTCATAAAGAAACTGTGTTTCAGTTCGTTAAAACGTTACTCTATCTTGAATAACCAGCTTATAACTTGCGAATTCTAGTGGGAACCTACTTAATTCACCATGATACTTAGATTCCGTTCCTTAAAATGTTGCTATATATTGAAAAGCACACTCATACAAGCATGTCCCATTTGAACTCACTGAATTCGCCTAGAAATTTTGACTCATTATTGAAAATTTTTCTATATCCCGAACAGTCCACCTATTACTACTGCGGCCTATTGGGAACTAAATGAATTCACCAAGTTATTGAGATTCGGCCCCCCAAATTTTGATAAACCTTTAAAACTACAAATATTACAAGAGCCTGCTACTGGGAACTAACTGAATTCACATAGAGACAGTGTTTCCTTTCTTTAAAACTTTGCTCATTCTTGAATAACAAGCTTATTACATGCGAATCTATTGGGAAACTACTGAATTCACCATGATACTTAGATTCCGTCCCTTAAAAGGTTGCTATATATTGAAAAGCAAACTCATACAAACATGTCCCATTGGGAACTCACTGAATTCACCTAGAAATTTTGATTCCATTCATGAAAATTTTTCTATATCCCAAACAGTCCACTTAGTACTACTGCGGCCTATTGGGAACTAACTGAATTCACCAAGTTACTGAGATTCGGCTCACCAAATTTTGATAAATCTTTAAAAGTACACATATTACAAATGCCTGCTACTGGGAACTAACTGAATTCACAAGGAAAGATTGTATGTGTTCGTTAAAATGTTGCTCTATCTTGAATAACAAGCTTATTACATGCGATCCTATTGGGAACGTCCAGAATTTACCATGATAATTAGATTCCGTTCCTTAAAATGTAGCTATATATTGAAAAGCACACTCATAGAAGCATGTCCCATTGGGAACTCACTGAATTCGCCTAGAAATTTTGATTCATTAGCATAAATTTTCCTATATCCCGAACAGTCCACTAATTACTGATGAGGTCTATTGCGAAGTAACTTATTTCACCAAGTTACTGAGATTTGGCTCACCAAATTTTGATAAATCTTTAAGTATACACATATTACAAGTGCCTGCTAGTGGGAACTAACTGAATTCACAATGAAACAGTATTTCAATTCGTTCAAACGTTGCTCTATGTTGAATAAGAAGCTTATTACATACGATCCTATTGGGAACCTACAGAATTCACCATGTTGCTTAGATTCTGTTCCTTAAAATGTTGCTATATATTGAAAAGCACACTCATACAAGCATGTCCCATTGGGAACTCACTGAATTCGCCTAGAAATTTTGATTCCATTCGTGAAAATTTTTGTATATCCTTAACAGTCCACTTATTACTACTGTGGCCCACTGGCAACTAACTGAATTCATCAAGTTACTGAGATTCGGCTCACTAAATTTTGATAAATCTTTAAAAGTACACATATTACAAGAGCCTGCGACTGGGAACTAACTAAATTCACAAAGAGACATTGTTTCATTTCGTAAAACGTTTTTCTATCTTGAATAACAAGCTTATTTCATGCGAATCCTAGTGGGAACCTACTGAATTCACCATGATACTTAGATTCCGTCCCTTAAAATGTTGCTATATATTGAAAAGCACCCTCATACAAGCATGTCCCATTGGGAACTCACTGAATTCGCCTAGAAATTTTGATTTAATTCGTGAAAATATTTCTATATCCCGAACTGACCACTTATGACTATTGCGGCTTACTAAGAATTAACTGAATTCATTAAGTTACTGAGATTCGGCTCACAAATTTTGATAAATCTTTAAAAGTACACATATTACAGGAGCCTGCTACTGGTAAATAACTGAATTCACAAAGAAACAGTGTTTCAGTTCGTTAAAACATTGCTCTATCTTGAATAACAAGCTTACTACATGCGATCTTATTGGGAACCTACAGAATTCACCATGATCCTTATATTCCGTTACTTAAAATGTTGCTATATATTGAAAAGCACACTCATACAAGCATGTCCCATTGGGAACTCACTGAATTCCCCACGAAATTTTGATTTAATTCGTGAAAATTTTCTATACCACGAAGAGACCACTTATAACTATTGCAGCATACTAGGAACTAACTGAATTCGCCAAGTTACTGAGATTCGGCTCACCAAATTTTGATAAATCTTTCAAAGTACACCTACTACAAGAGCCTGCTACTGGGAACTAACTGAATTCACAAAGATTCAGTGTTTCATTTGGTTAAAACGTTGCTCTAATTTGAATGACAACCTTATTACAAGGGAATCCTACTGGGAAACTACTGAATTCACCATGATACTTAGATACTGTTCCTTAAAATGTTGATATATATTGAAAGCACACTCATACAAGCACGTCCCATTGGGAACTCACTGAATTCGCCTAGAATATTTGATTCCATTAGTGAAAATTTTTCTATATCCCGAACAGGCCACTTATTACTACTGCGGCCTATTGGGAACTAACTGAATTCACCAATTTACTGAGATTCAGCTCACCAAATTTTGATAAATCTTTAAAAGTACACATATTACAGGGGCCTGCTACTGGGAACAAACTGAATTCACAATGAGAAAGTGTTTCAGTTGTTAAACCTTTGCTCTATCTTGAATAACAACTTTATTACAAGTGATTCCTTTTGGGAAACTACTGAATTCACCATGATACTTAGATTCCGTTCCTTAAAATGTTGCTATATATTGAAAAGCACCCTATTACAAGCATGTCCCATTGGGAACTCACTGAATTCGCCTAGAAATTTTGAAGTAATTCGTGAAAATTTTTGTATATCCCGGACAGACCACTTATAACTATTGCGGCTTACTAGGAACTAACTGAATTCACCAAACTACTGTGATTCGGCTCACAAAATTTTTATAAATCTTTAAAAGTACACATATTAGAAGAGCCTGCGACTGGGAAATAACTGAATTCACAAAGAAACAGTCTTTCAATTCGTTAAAACCTTGCTCTATCTTGAATAACAAGCTTATTACATGAGATCCTATTGGTAACCTACAGAATTCGCCATGATATTTAGAATCCATTACCTAAAATGTTGCTATATATTGAAAAGCACAATCATACAAGCGTGTCCAATTGGTTACTCACTGAATTCGCCTAGAAATTTTGATTTAATTCCTGAAAATTTTTCTATATCCCGAAGAGACCACTTATAACTATTGCGGCTTATCGGAACTGACTGAATTCACCAAGTTACTGAGATTCGGCTCACCAAATTTTGATAAATCTTTAAAGGTACACATATTGGGGTTGGGGATTTAGCTCAGTGGTAGAGCGCTTGCCTAGGAAGCGCAAGGCCCTGGGTTCGTTCCCCAGCTCCGAAAAAAAAAAAGAACCAAAAAAAAAAGTAAACATATTACAAGAGCTTGCTACTGTGAACTAACGGTATTCACAAAGAATCAATGTTTCATTTCATTAAAACTTTGCTCTAATTTGAATATAAACCTTATTACGTGCAAATCCTATTGGGTAACTACTGAATTCACCAGGATACTTAGATACCGTTCCTTAAAATGTTACTATATATTAAAGAGCACACTCATACAAGCATGTCCCATTGGGAACTCATTGAATTCGCCTAGAAATTTTGATTCCATTCATGAAAATCTTTCTATATCCTGAAGAGTCCACTTATTACCACTGCGGCCTATTGGGAACTAACTGATTTCACCAAGTTACTGAGATTCGGCCCCCCAAATTTTGATAATCTTTAAAACTACAAATATTACAAGAGCCTGCTACTGGGAACTAACTGAATTCACAAAGAGACAGTGTTTCGTTTCTTTAAAACTTTGCTCAATCTTGAATAACAAGTTTATTACATGCGAATCCTAGTGGGAACCTACTGAATTCACCATGATACTTAGATACTGTTCCTAAAAATGTTGCTATATATTGAAAAGCACACTCATACAAGCATGTCCCATTGCGAACTCACTGAATTCGCCTAGAAATTTTCATTCCATTATTGAAAATATTTCTATATCCCAAGCTGTCCACTTATTACTACTGCGGCATATTGGGAACTAACTGAATTCACCCAGTTACTGAGATTCGGCTCCCCAAATTTTGATAAATATTTAAAAGTACACATATTACAAGAGCCTGCTACTGGGAACCTACTGAATTCACAAAGAGACAGTGTTTCAGTTCGTTAAAACGTTGCCCTATCTTGAATAACATGCTTATTATGTAACATCCTATTGGGAACTTACAGAATTCAAAATGATACTTAGATTCTGTTATTTAAATGTTGCTATATATTGAAAAGCAAACTCATACAAGCATGTCCCATTGGGAACTCACTGAATTACCCTAGAAAATTAAATTTCACTCGTGAAAAATTGTCTATATCCCGAACAGGCCACTTATAACTATTGTGGCTTACTAGGAACTAACTGAATTCACCAACTTACTGAGATTCGGCTCACCAAATTTTGATGAATCTTTAAAAGTACACATATTACAAGAGCCTGCTACTGACAACTAACTGAATTCACAAAAAATCAGTGTTTCTTTTCATTAAAAATTTGCTGTTTTTTGAATAACAAGCTTATTACATGCGAATCCTAGTGGGAACATACTGAATTCACCATGATACTTAGATTCCGTTCCTTAAAATGTTGCTATATATGGAAAGCACCCTCGTACATGCATGTCCCATTGGACTCATTGAATTCGCCTAGAAATTGTGATTTAATTCTTGAAAATTTTTCTATATCCCGAACAGACCACTTATAACTATTGCAGCTTACTAGGAACTAACTGAATTCACCAAATTACTGTGATTCGGTTCACCAAATTTTTATAAATCTTTAAAAGTACACATATTACAAGAGCCTGCTACTGGGAAGTAACTGAATTCACAAAGAAACAGTGTTTCAATTCGTTAAAACCTTGCTCTATCTTGAATAACAAGCTTATTACATGCGATCCTATTGGTAACCTACAGAATTCACCATGATACTTAGATTCTGTTACCTAAAATGTTGCTATATATTGAAAAGCACACTCATACAAGCATGTCCAATTGGGAACTCACTGAATTCGCCTAGAAATTTTGATTTAATTCCTGAAAATTTTTCTATATCCCGAAGAGACCACTTATAAGTATTGCGGCTTACTCGAAACTGACTGAATTCACCAAGTTACTGAGATTCGGCTCACCAAATTTTGATAAATCTTTAATGGTACACATATTGCTGTTGGGGATTTAGCTCAGTGGTAGAGCGCTTGCCTGTGAAGCGCAAGGCCCTGGGTTCGTTCCCCAGCTCCGAAAAACAAAAGAACCAAAAAAAAAAGTAAACATATTACAAGAGCTTGCTACTGTGAACTAACGGTATTCACAAAGAGTCAGTGTTTCATTTCGTTAAAACATTGCTCTAATTTGAATATAAACCTTATTACGTGCAAATCCTATTGGGTAACTACTGAATTCACCAGGATACTTAGATACCGTTCCTTAAAATGTTGCTATATATTGAAGAGCACACTCATACAAGCATGTCCCATTGGGAACTCACTGAATTCGCCTAGAAATTTTGATTCCATTCATGAAAATCTTTCTATATCCTGAAGAGTCCACTTATTACCACTGCGGCCTATTGGGAACTAACTGATTTCACCAAGTTACTGAGATTCGGCTCACCAAATTTTGATAAATCTTTAAAAGTACACATATTACAAGAGCCTGCTACTAGGAACTAACTGAATTCACAAAGAATCAGTGTTCCATTTCGTTAAAACGTTGCTCTAATTTGAATAACAAGCTTATCACATGCGAATCCTATTGGGAAACTACGGAATTCACCATGATACTTATATACCGTTCCTTAAAATGTTGCCATATATTGAAAAGCACACTCATACAATCATGTCCAATTGGGAACTCACTGAATTCGCCAAGAAATTTTGATTCCATTCTTGAAAATTTTTCCATATCCCGAGCAGTCTACTTATTACTACTCCGGCCTATTGGGAACCAACTGAATTCACCAAGTTACTGAGATGTGGCTCACCAAATTTTGATAAATCTTTAAAAGTACACATATTACAAGAGCCTGCTACTGGGAACTAACTGAATTCACAAAGAGACAGTGTTTCAGTTCGATAAAACGTTGCTCTATCTTGTATAACAAGCTTATTACATGCGAATCTTAGTAGGAACCTACTGAATTCCCCATGATACTTAGATTCCGTTCCTTAAAATGTTGCTATATATTGAAAAGCAACCTCATACAAGCATGTCCCATTGGGAACTCACTGAATTCGCCTAGAAATTTTGATTTAATTCCTGAAAATTTTTCTATATCCCGAACAGACCACTTATAACTATTGCGGCTTGCTAGGAACTAACTGAATTCACCAAATTACTGTGATTCGGTTCACCAAATTTTTATAAATCTTTAAAAGTACACATATTACAAGAGCCTGCTACTGGGAAATAACTGAATTCACAAAGAAACAGTGTTTCAATTCGTTAAAACCTTGCTCTATCTTGAATAACAAGCTTATTACATGCGATCCTATTGGTAACCTACAGAATTCGCCATGATACTTAGATTCCGTTACCTAAAATGTTGCTATATATTGAAAAGCACACTCATACAAGCATGTCCAATTGGGAACTCAATGAATTCGCCTAGAAATTTTGATTTAATTCCTTTAAATTTTTCTATATCCCGAAGAGTCCACTTATAACTATTGCGGCTTATCGGAACTGACTGAATTCACCAAGTTACTGAGATTCGGCTCACCAAATTTTGATGAATCTTTAAAGGTACACATATTGCGGTTTGGGATTTACCTCAGTGGTAGAGCGTTTGCCTAGGAAGCGCAAGGCCCTGGGTTCGTTCCCCAGCTCCGAAAAAAAAAGATCCAAAAAAAAAGTAAACATATTACAAGAGGTTGCTACTGCGAACTAACGGTATTCACAAAGAATCAGTGTTTCATTTCGTTAAAACTTTGCTCTAATTTGAATATAAACCTTATTACGTGCAAATCCTATTGGGTAACTACTGAATTCACCAGGATACTTAGATACCGTTCCTTAAAATGTTGCTATATATTGAAGAGCACACTCATACAAGCATGTCCCATTGGGAACTCATTGATTTCGCCTAGAAATTTTGATTCCATTCATGAAAATCTTTCTATATCCTGAAGAGTCCACTTATTACCACTGCGGCCTATTGGGAACTAACTGATTTCACCAAGTTACTTAGATTTGGTTCACCAAATTTTGATAAATCTTTAAAAGTACACATATTACAAGAGCCTGCTACTGGGAACTAACTGAATTCACAAAGAATCAGTGTTCCATTTCGTTAAAACGTTGCTCTAATTTGAATAACAAGCTTATCACATGCGAATCCTATTGGGAAACTACGGAATTCACCATGATACTTAGATACCGTTCCTTAAAATGTTGCCATATATTGAAAAGCACACTCATACGATCATGTCCAATTGGGAACTCACTGAATTCGCCAAGAAATTTTGATTCCATTCGTGAAAATTTTTCCATATCCCGAGCAGTCTACTTATTACTACTCCGGCCTATTGGGAACCAAATGAATTCACCAAGTTATTGAGATTTGGCTCACCAAATTTTGATAAATCTTTAAAAGTACACATATTACAATAGCCTGCTACTGGGAACTAACTGAATTCACAAAGAGACAGTGTTTCAGTTCGTTAAAACGTTGCTCTATCTTGTATAACAAGCTTATTACATGCGAATCCTAGTGGGAACCTACTGAATTCCCCATGATACTTAGATTCCGTTCCTTAAAATGTTGCTATATATTGAAAAGCACCCTCATCCAAGCATGTCCCATTGGGAACTCACTGAATTCGCCTAGAAATTTTGATTTAATTACTGAAAATTTTTCTATATCCCGAACAGACCACTTATAACTATTGCGGCTTGCTAGGAACTAACTCAATTCACCAAATTACTGTGATTCGGTTCACCAAATTTTTATAAATCTTTAAAAGTACACATATTACAAGAGCCTGCTACTGGGAAATAACTGAATTCACAAAGAAACAGTGTTTCAATTCGTTAAAACCTTGCTCTATCTTGAATAACATGCTTATTACATGCGATCCTATTGGTAACCTACAGAATTCGCCATGATACTTAGATTCCGTCCCTTAAAATGTTGCTATATATTGAAAAGCACCCTCATACAAGCATGTCCCATTGGGAACTCACTGAATTCGCCTAGAAATTTTGATTTAATTCGTGAAAATATTTCTATATCCCGAACTGACCACTTATGACTATTGCGGCTTACTAAGAATTAACTGAATTCATTAAGTTACTGAGATTCGGCTCACAAATTTTGATAAATCTTTAAAAGTACACATATTACAGGAGCCTGCTACTGGTAAATAACTGAATTCACAAAGAAACAGTGTTTCAGTTCGTTAAAACATTGCTCTATCTTGAATAACAAGCTTACTACATGCGATCTTATTGGGAACCTACAGAATTCACCATGTTCCTTATATTCCGTTACTTAAAATGTTGCTATATATTGAAAAGCACACTCATACAAGCATGTCCCATTGGGAACTCACTGAATTCCGCACGAAATTTTGATTTAATTCGTGAAAATTTTCTATACCACGAAGAGACCACTTATAACTATTGCAGCATACTAGGAACTAACTGAATTCGCCAAGTTACTGAGATTCGGCTCACCAAATTTTGATAAATCTTTCAAAGTACACCTACTACAAGAGCCTGCTACTGGGAACTAACTGAATTCACAAAGATTCAGTGTTTCATTTGGTTAAAACGTTGCTCTAATTTGAATGACAACCTTATTACAAGGGAATCCTACTGGGAAACTACTGAATTCACCATGATACTTAGATACTGTTCCTTAAAATGTTGATATATATTGAAAGCACACTCATACAAGCACGTCCCATTGGGAACTCACTGAATTCGCCTAGAATATTTGATTCCATTAGTGAAAATTTTTCTATATCCCGAACAGGCCACTTATTACTACTGCGGCCTATTGGGAACTAACTGAATTCACCAATTTACTGAGATTCAGCTCACCAAATTTTGATAAATCTTTAAAAGTACACATATTACAGGGGCCTGCTACTGGGAACAAACTGAATTCACAATGAGAAAGTGTTTCAGTTGTTAAACCTTTGCTCTATCTTGAATAACAACTTTATTACAAGTGATTCCTTTTGGGAAACTACTGAATTCACCATGATACTTAGATTCCGTTCCTTAAAATGTTGCTATATATTGAAAAGCACCCTATTACAAGCATGTCCCATTGGGAACTCACTGAATTCGCCTAGAAATTTTGAAGTAATTCGTGAAAATTTTTGTATATCCCGGACAGACCACTTATAACTATTGCGGCTTACTTGGAACTAACTGAATTCACCAAACTACTGTGATTCGGCTCACAAAATTTTTATAAATCTTTAAAAGTACACATATTAGAAGAGCCTGCGACTGGGAAATAACTGAATTCACAAAGAAACAGTCTTTCAATTCGTTAAAACCTTGCTCTATCTTGAATAACAAGCTTATTACATGAGATCCTATTGGTAACCTACAGAATTCGCCATGATATTTAGAATCCATTACCTAAAATGTTGCTATATATTGAAAAGCACAATCATACAAGCGTGTCCAATTGGTTACTCACTGAATTCGCCTAGAAATTTTGATTTAATTCCTGAAAATTTTTCTATATCCCGAAGAGACCACTTATAACTATTGCGGCTTATCGGAACTGACTGAATTCACCAAGTTACTGAGATTCGGCTCACCAAATTTTGATAAATCTTTAAAGGTACACATATTGGGGTTGGGGATTTAGCTCAGTGGTAGAGCGCTTGCCTAGGAAGCGCAAGGCCCTGGGTTCGTTCCCCAGCTCCGAAAAAAAAAAAGAACCAAAAAAAAAAGTAAACATATTACAAGAGCTTGCTACTGTGAACTAACGGTATTCACAAAGAATCAATGTTTCATTTCATTAAAACTTTGCTCTAATTTGAATATAAACCTTATTACGTGCAAATCCTATTGGGTAACTACTGAATTCACCAGGATACTTAGATACCGTTCCTTAAAATGTTACTATATATTAAAGAGCACACTCATACAAGCATGTCCCATTGGGAACTCATTGAATTCGCCTAGAAATTTTGATTCCATTCATGAAAATCTTTCTATATCCTGAAGAGTCCACTTATTACCACTGCGGCCTATTGGGAACTAACTGATTTCACCAAGTTACTGAGATTCGGCCCCCCAAATTTTGATAAATCTTTAAAACTACAAATATTACAAGAGCCTGCTACTGGGAACTAACTGAATTCACAAAGAGACAGTGTTTCGTTTCTTTAAAACTTTGCTCAATCTTGAATAACAAGTTCATTACATGCGAATCCTAGTGGGAACCTACTGAATTCACCATGATACTTAGATACTGTTCCTAAAAATGTTGCTATATATTGAAAAGCACACTCATACAAGCATGTCCCATTGCGAACTCACTGAATTCGCCTAGAAATTTTCATTCCATTATTGAAAATATTTCTATATCCCAAGCTGTCCACTTATTACTACTGCGGCATATTGGGAACTAACTGAATTCACCCAGTTACTGAGATTCGGCTCCCCAAATTTTGATAAATATTTAAAAGTACACATATTACAAGAGCCTGCTACTGGGAACCTACTGAATTCACAAAGAGACAGTGTTTCAGTTCGTTAAAACGTTGCCCTATCTTGAATAACATGCTTATTACGTAACATCCTATTGGGAACTTACAGAATTCAAAATGATACTTAGATTCTGTTATTTAAATGTTGCTATATATTGAAAAGCAAACTCATACAAGCATGTCCCATTGGGAACTCACTGAATTACCCTAGAAAATTAAATTTCACTCGTGAAAAATTGTCTATATCCCGAACAGGCCGCTTATAACTATTGTGGCTTACTAGGAACTAACTGAATTCACCAAGTTACTGAGATTCGGCTCACCAAATTTTGATGAATCTTTAAAAGTACACATATTACAAGAGCCTGCTACTGACAATTAACTGAATTCACAAAAAATCAGTGTTTCTTTTCATTAAAAATTTGCTGTTTTTTGAATAACAAGCTTATTACATGCGAATCCTAGTGGGAACATACTGAATTCACCATGATACTTAGATTCCGTTCCTTAAAATGTTGCTATATATGGAAAGCACCCTCGTACATGCATGTCCCATTGGACTCATTGAATTCGCCTAGAAATTGTGATTTAATTCTTGAAAATTTTTCTATATCCCGAACAGACCACTTATAACTATTGCAGCTTACTAGGAACTAACTGAATTCACCAAATTACTGTGATTCGGTTCACCAAATTTTTATAAATCTTTAAAAGTACACATATTACAAGAGCCTGCTACTGGGAAGTAACTGAATTCACAAAGAAACAGAGTTTCAATTCGTTAAAACCTTGCTCTATCTTGAATAACAAGCTTATTACATGCGATCCTATTGGTAACCTACAGAATTCACCATGATACTTAGATTCTGTTACCTAAAATGTTGCTATATATTGAAAAGCACACTCATACAAGCATGTCCAATTGGGAACTCACTGAATTCGCCTAGAAATTTTGATTTAATTCCAGAAAATTTTTCTATATCCCGAAGAGACCACTTATAAGTATTGCGGCTTACTCGAAACTGACTGAATTCACCAAGTTACTGAGATTCGGCTCACCAAATTTTGATAAATCTTTAAAGGTACACATATTGCTGTTGGGGATTTAGCTCAGTGGTAGAGCGCTTGCCTGTGAAGCGCAAGGCCCTGGGTTCGTTCCCCAGCTCCGAAAAACAAAAGAACCAAAAAAAAAAAGTAAACATATTACAAGAGCTTGCTACTGTGAACTAACGGTATTCACAAAGAGTCAGTGTTTCATTTCGTTAAAACTTTGCTCTAATTTGAATATAAACCTTATTACGTGCAAATCCTATTGGGTAACTACTGAATTCACCAGGATACTTAGATACCGTTCCTTAAAATGTTGCTATATATTGAAGAGCACACTCATACAAGCATGTCCCATTGGGAACTCACTGAATTCGCCTAGAAATTTTGATTCCATTCATGAAAATCTTTCTATATCCTGAAGAGTCCACTTATTACCACTGCGGCCTATTGGGAACTAAATGATTTCACCAAGTTACTGAGATTCGGCTCACCAAATTTTGATAAATCTTTAAAAGTACACATATTACAAGAGCCTGCTACTAGGAACTAACTGAATTCACAAAGAATCAGTGTTCCATTTCGTTAAAACGTTGCTCTAATTTGAATAACAAGCTTATCACATGCGAATCCTATTGGGAAACTACGGAATTCACCATGATACTTATATACCGTTCCTTAAAATGTTGCCATATATTGAAAAGCACACTCATACAATCATGTCCAATTGGGAACTCACTGAATTCGCCAAGAAATTTTGATTCCATTCTTGAAAATTTTTCCATATCCCGAGCAGTCTACTTATTACTACTCCGGCCTATTGGGAACCAACTGAATTCACCAAGTTACTGAGATTTGGCTCACCAAATTTTGATAAATCTTTAAAAGTACACATATTACAATAGCCTGCTACTGGGAACTAACTGAATTCACAAAGAGACAGTGTTTCAGTTCGTTAAAACGTTGCTCTATCTTGTATAACAAGCTTATTACATGCGAATCTTAGTAGGAACCTACTGAATTCCCCATGATACTTAGATTCCGTTCCTTAAAATGTTGCTATATATTGAAAAGCAACCTCATACAAGCATGTCCCATTGGGAACTCACTGAATTCGCCTAGAAATTTTGATTTAATTCCTGAAATTTTTTCTATATCCCGAACAGACCACTTATAACTATTGCGGCTTGCTAGGAACTAACTGAATTCACCAAATTACTGTGATTCGGTTCACCAAATTTTTATAAATCTTTAAAAGTACACATATTACAAGAGCCTGCTACTGGGAAATAACTGAATTCACAAAGAAACAGTGTTTCAATTCGTTAAAACCTTGCTCTATCTTGAATAACAAGCTTATTACATGCGATCCTATTGGTAACCTACAGAATTCGCCATGATACTTAGATTCCGTTACCTAAAATGTTGCTATATATTGAAAAGCACACTCATACAAGCATGTCCAATTGGGAACTCACTGAATTCCCCTAGAAATTTTGATTTAATTCCTTTAAATTTTTCTATATCCCGAAGAGTCCACTTATAACTATTGCGGCTTATCGGAACTGACTGAATTCACCAAGTTACTGAGATTCGGCTCACCAAATTTTGATAAATCTTTAAAGGTACACATATTGCGGTTTGGGATTTACCTCAGTGGTAGAGCGTTTGCCTAGGAAGCGCAAGGCCCTGGGTTCGTTCCCCAGCTCCGAAAAAAAAAGATCCAAAAAAAAAGTAAACATATTACAAGAGGTTGCTACTGCGAACTAACGGTATTCACAAAGAATCAGTGTTTCATTTTGTTAAAACTTTGCTCTAATTTGAATATAAACCTTATTACGTGCAAATCCTATTGGGTAACTACTGAATTCACCAGGATACTTAGATACCGTTCCTTAAAATGTTGCTATATATTGAAGAGCACACTCATACAAGCATGTCCCATTGGGAACTCATTGATTTCGCCTAGAAATTTATATTCCATTCATGAAAATCTTTCTATATCCTGAAGAGTCCACTTATTACCACTGCGGCCTATTGGGAACTAACTGATTTCACCATGTTACTGAGATTTGGTTCACCAAATTTTGATAAATCTTTAAAAGTACACATATTACAAGAGCCTGCTACTGGGAACTAACTGAATTCACAAAGAATCAGTGTTCCATTTCGTTAAAACGTTGCTCTAATTTGAATAACAAGCTTATCACATGCGAATCCTATTGGGAAACTACGGAATTCACCATGATACTTAGATACCGTTCCTTAAAATGTTGCCATATATTGAAAAGCACACTCATACGATCATGTCCAATTGGGAACTCACTGAATTCGCCAAGAAATTTTGATTCCATTCGTGAAAATTTTTCCATATCCCGAGCCGTCTACTTATTACTACTCCGGCCTATTGGGAACCAAATGAATTCACCAAGTTATTGAGATTTGGCTCACCAAATTTTGATAAATCTTTAAAAGTACACATATTACAATAGCCTGCTACTGGGAACTAACTGAATTCACAAAGAGACAGTGTTTCAGTTCGTTAAAACGTTGCTCTATCTTGTATAACAAGCTTATTACATGCGAATCCTAGTGGGAACCTACTGAATTCCCCATGATACTTAGATTCCGTTCCTTAAAATGTTGCTATATATTGAAAAGCACCCTCATACAAGCATGTCCCATTGGGAACTCACTGAATTCGCCTAGAAATTTTGATTTAATTACTGAAAATTTTTCTATATCCCGAACAGACCACTTATAACTATTGCGGCTTGCTAGGAACTAACTCAATTCACCAAATTACTGTGATTCGGTTCACCAAATTTTTATAAATCTTTAAAAGTACACATATTACAAGAGCCTGCTACTGGGAAATAAATGAATTCACAAAGAAACAGTGTTTCAATTCGTTAAAACCTTGCTCTTTCTTGAATAACATGCTTATTACATGCGATCCTATTGGTAACATACAGAATTCGCCATGATACTTAGATTCCGTTACCTAAAATGTTGCTATATATTGAAAAGCACACTCATACAAGCATGTCCAATTGGGAACTCACTGAATTCGCCTAGAAATTTTGATTTAATACCTGAAAATTTTTCTATATCCCGAAGAGACCACTTAAAACTATTGCAGCTTATCGGAACTGACTGAATTCACCAAGTTACTGAGATTCGGCTCACCAAATTTTGATAAATCTTTAAAGGTACACATATTGCGGTTGGGGATTTAGCTCAGTGGTAGAGCGCTTGCCTAGGAAGCGCAAGGCCCTGGGTTCGTTCCCCAGCTCCGAAAAAAAAAGATCCAAAAAAAAGTAAACATATTACAAGAGGTTGCTACTGCGAACTAACGGTATTCACAAAGAATCAGTGTTTCATTTCGTTAAAACTTTGCTCTAATTTGAATATAAACCTTATTACCTGCAAATCCTATTTGGTAACTACTGAATTGACCAGGATACTTAGATACCGTTCCTTAAAATGTTGCCATATATTGAAGTGCACACTCATACAAGAATGTCCCATTGGGAACTCATTGAATTCGCCTAGAAATTTTGATTCCATTCATGAAAATCTTTCTATATCCTGAAGAGTGCACTTATTACCACTGTGGCCTATTGGGAACTAACTGATTTCACCAAGTTACTGAGATTTGGTTCACCAAATTTTGGTAAATCTTTAAAAGTATACCTATTACAAGAGCCTGCTACTGGGAACTAACTGAATTCACAAAGAGGCAGTGTTTCAGTTGTTAAAACGTTGCTCTTTCTTGAATAACAACCTTATTACATGCGATTCCTATTGGGAAACTACTGAATTAACCATGATACTTAGATTCCGTTCCTTAAAATGTTGCCATATATTGAAAAGCACACTCATACAAGCATGTCCCATTTTGAACTCACTGAATTCGCCTAGAAATTTTGACTCAATTCATGAAAATTTTTCTATATCCTGAACAGTCCACCTATTACTACTGCGGCCTACTGGGAACTAACTGAATTCAACTAGTTATTGAGATTCGGCCCCCCAAATTTTGAAAAATCTTTAAAACTACAAATATTACAAGAGCCTGCTACTGGGAACTAACTGAATTCACAAAGAGACAGTGTTTCGTTTCTTTAAAACTTTGCTCAATCTTGAATAACAAGTTTATTACATGCGAATCCTAGTGGGAACCTACTGAATTCACCATGATACTTAGATACCGTTCCTAAAAATGTTGCTATATATTGAAAAGCACACTCATACAAGCATGTCCCATTGGGAACTCACTGAATTCGCCTAGAAATGTTCATTCCATTATTGAAAATATTTCTATATCCCGAGCTGTCCACTTATTACTACTGCGGCCTATTGGGAAGTAACTGAATTCACCCAGTTACTGAGATCGGCTTGCCAAATTTTGATAAATCTTTAAAAGTACACATATTACAAGAGCCTGCTACTGGGAAGTAACTGAATTCACAAAGAGACAGTGTTTCAGTTAGTTAAAACGTTGCCCGATCTTGAATAACATGCTTATTACATACCATCCTATTGGGAACTTGCAGAATTCACAATGATACTTAGATTCTGTTATTTAAATGTTGCTATATATTGAAAAGCCAACTCATACAAGCATGTCCCATTGGGAACTCACTGAATACCCCTAGAAAATTAAATTTCATTCGTGAAAAATTGTCTATATCCCGAACAGGCCGCTTATAACTATTGTGGCTTACTAGGAACTAACTGAATTCACCAAGTTACTGAGATTCGGCTCACCAAATTTTGATAAATCTTTAAAAGTACACATATTACAAGAGCCTGCTACTGACAGCTAACTGAATTCACAAAAAATCAGTGTTTCTTTTCATTAAAACTTTGCTGTTTTTTGAATAACAAGCTTATTACATGCGAATCCTAGTGGGAACATACTGAATTCACCATGATACTTAGATTCCGTACCTTAAAATGTTGCTATATATGGAAAGCACCCTCATACATGCATGTCCCATTGGACTCACTGAATTCGCCTAGAAATTGTGATTTAATTCGTGAAAATTTTTCTATATCCCGAACAGTCCACCTATTACTATTGCGGCCTAAAGAGAACTAACTGAATTCACCAAGTTATTGAGATTCAGCCCCCCAAATTTTGATAAATCTTTAAAACTACAAATATTACAAGAGCCTGCTACTGGGAACTAACTGAATTCACAAAGAGACAGTGTTTCGTTTCGTTAAAACCTTTTTCAATCTTGAATAACAAGTTTATTACATGCGAATCCTAGTGGGAACCTACTGAATTCACCATGATACTTAGATACCGTTCCTAAAAATGTTGCTATATATTGAAAAGCACACTCATACAAGCATGTCCCATTGGGAACTCACTGAATTCGCCTAGAAATTTTCATTCCATTATTGAAAATATTTCTATATCCCGAGCTGTCCACTAATTACTACTGCGGCCAATTGGGAACTAACTGAATTCACCCTGTTACTGAGATTCGGCTCCCCAAATTTTGATAAATCTTTAAAATACACATATTACAAGAGCCTGCTACTGGGAACTAACTGAATTGACAAAGAGACAGTGTTTCAGTTCGTTAAAACGTTGCCCTATCTTGAATAACAAGCTTATTACATGCGTATCCTAGTGGGAACATACTGAATTCACCATGATACTTAGATTCCGTTCCTTAAAATGTTGCTATATATGGAAAGCACCCTCATACATGCATGTGCCATTGGACTCACTGAATTCGCCTAGAAATTGTGATTTAATTCGTGAAAATTTTTCTATATCCCGAACAGACCACTTATAACTATTGCAGCTTACTAGAAACTAACTTAATTCACCAAATTACAGTTATTCGTTTCACCAAATTTTTATAAATCTTTAAAATACACATATTACAAGAGCCTGCTACTGGGAAATAACTGAATTCACAAAGAAACAGTGTTTCAATTCATTAAAACCTTGCTCTATCTTGAATAACAAGCTTATTACATGTGATCCTATTGGTAACCTACAGAATTCGCCATGATACTTAGATTCCGTTACCTAAAATGTTGCTATATATTGAAAAGCTCACTCATACAAGCATGTGCAATTGAGAACGCACTGAATTCGCCTAGAAATTATGATTTAATTCCTGAAAATTTTTCTATATCCCGAAGAGACCACTTATAACTACTGCGGCTTATCGGAACTGACTGAATTCACCAAGTTACTGAGATTCGGCACACCAAATTTTGATACATCTTTAAAGGTACACATATTGGGGTTGGGGATTTAGCTCAGTGGTAGAGCGCTTGCCTGGGAAGCGCAAGGCCCTGGGTTCGTTCCCCAGCTCCGAAAAAAAAAAGAACCAAAAAAAAAAAGTAAACATATTACAAAAGCTTGCTACTGTGAACTAACGGTATTCACAAAGAATCAGTGTTTCATTTCGTTAAAACTTTGCTCTAATTTGAATATAAACCTTATTACGTGCAAATCCTATTGGGTAACTACTGAATAAACCAGGATACTTAGATACCGTTCCTTAAAATATTGCTATATATTGAAGAGCACACTCATACAAGCATGTCCCATTGGGAACTCACTGAATTCGCCTAGAAATTTTGATTCCATTCATGAAAATCTTTCTATATCCTGAAGAGTCCACTTATTACCACTGCGGCCTATTGGGAACTAACTGATTTCACCAAGTTACTGAGATTCGGTTCACCAAATTTTGGTAAATCTTTAAAAGTACACATATTACAAGAGCCTGCTACTGGGAACTAACTGAATTCACAAAGAGGCAGTGTTTCAGTTGTTAAAACGTTGCTCTATCTTGAATAACAACCTTATTACATTCGATTCCTATTGGGAAACTACTGCATTAACCATGATACTTCGATTCCGTTCCTTAAAATGTTGCTGTATATTGAAAAGCAACTCATACAAGCATGTCCCATTGGGAACTCACTGAATTCGCCTAGAAATTTTGTTTCCATTCTTGAAAATTTTTCTATATCCCGAAGAGTCCACTTATTATTATTGCGGCCTATTGGGAACTAACTGAATTCACCAAGTTACTGAGATTCGGCTCACCATATTTTGATAAATCTTTAAAAGTACACATATTACAAGAGCCTACTACTGGGAACTAACCGAATTCATAAAGAAACTGTGTTTCAGTTCGTTAAAACGTTACTCTATCTTGAATAACCAGCTTATAACATGCGAATTCTAGTGGGAACCTACTTAATTCACCATGATACTTAGATTCCGTTCCTTAAAATGTTGCTATATATTGAAAAGCACACTCATACAAGCATGTCCCATTTGAACTCACTGAATTCGCCTAGAAATTTTGACTCATTATTGAAAATTTTTCTATATCCCGAACAGTCCACCTATTACTACTGCGGCCTATTGGGAACTAACTGAATTCACCAAGTTACTGAGATTCGGCCCCCCAAATTTTGATAAATCTTTAAAACTACAAATATTACAAGAGCCTGCTACTGGGAACTAACTAAATTCACATAGAGACAGTGTTTCGTTTCTTTAAAACTTTGCTCATTCTTGAATATCAAGCTTATTACATGCGAATCCTATTGGGAAACTACTGAATTCACCATGATACTTAGATTCCGTCCCTTAAAAGGTTGCTATATATTGAAAAGCAAACTCATACAAACATGTCCCATTGGGAACTCACTGAATTCACCTAGAAATTTTGATTCCATTCATGAAAATTTTTCTATATCCCAAACAGTCCACTTAGTACTACTGCGGCCTATTGGGAACTAACTGAATTCACCAAGTTACTGAGATTCGGCTCACCAAATTTTGATAAATCTTTAAAAGTACACATATTACAAATGCCTGCTACTGGGAACTAACTGAATTCACAAGGAAAGATTGTATGTGTTCGTTAAAATGTTGCTCTATCTTGAATAACAAGCTTATTACATGCGATCCTATTGGGAACACCCAGAATTTACCATGATACTTAGATTCCGTTCCTTAAAATGTTGCTATATATTGAAAAGCACACTCATAGAAGCATGTCCCATTGGGAACTCACTGAATTCGCCTAGAAATTTTGATTCATTAGCATAATTTTCCTATATCCCGAACAGTCCACTAATTACTGATGAGGTCTATTGCGAAGTAACTTATTTCACCAAGTTACTGAGATTTGGCTCACCAAATTTTGATAAATCTTTAAGTGTACACATATTACAAGTGCCTGCTAGTGGGAACTAACTGAATTCACAATGAAACAGTATTTCAATTTGTTCAAACGTTGCTCTATGTTGAATAAGAAGCTTATTACATACGATCCTATTGGGAACCTACAGAATTCACCATGATGCTTAGATTCAGTTCCTTAAAATGTTGCTATATATTGAAAAGCACACTCATACAAGCATGTCCCATTGGGAACTCACTGAATTCGCCTAGAAATTTTGATTCCATTCGTGAAAATTTTTGTATATCCTTAACAGTCCACTTATTACTACTGTGACCCACTGGCAACTAACTGAATTCATCAAGTTACTGAGATTCGGCTCACTAAATTTTGATAAATCTTTAAAAGTACACATATTACAAGAGCCTGCGACTGGGAACTAACTAAATTCACAAAGAGACATTGTTTCATTTCGTAAAACGTTTTTCTATCTTGAATAACAAGCTTATTTCATGCGAATCCTAGTGGGAACCTACTGAATTCACCATGATACTTAGAATCCGTCCCTTAAAATGTTGCTATATATTGAAAAGCACCCTCATACAAGCATGTCCCTTTGGGAACTCACTGAATTCGCCTAGAAATTTTGATTTAATTCGTGAAAATTTTTCTATATCCCGAACTGACCACTTATGACTATTGCGGCTTACTAAGAATTAACTGAATTCATTAAGTTACTGAGATTCGGCTCACAAATTTTGATAAATCTTTAAAAGTACACATATTACAGGAGCCTGCTACTGGTAAATAACTGAATTCACAAAGAAACAGTGTTTCAGTTCGTTAAAACTTTGCTCTATCTTGAATAACAAGCTTACTACATGCGATCTTATTGGGAACCTACAGAATTCACCATGATCCTTATATTCCGTTACTTAAAATGTTGCTATATATTGAAAAGCACACTCATACAAGCATGTCCCATTGGGAACTCACTGAATTCCCCACGAAATTTTGATTTAATTCGTGAAAATTTTCTATACCACGAAGAGACCACTTATAACTATTGCAGCATACCTGGAACTAACTGAATTCGCCAAGTTACTGAGATTCGGCTCACCAAATTTTGATAAATCTTTCAAAGTACACCTACTACAAGAGCCTGCTACTGGGAACTAACTGAATTCACAAAGATTCAGTGTTTCATTTGGTTAAAACGTTGCTCTAATTTGAATGACAACCTTATTACAAGGGAATCCTACTGGGAAACTACTGAATTCACCATGATACTTAGATACTGTTCCTTAAAATGTTGATATATATTGAAAGCACACTCATACAAGCACGTCCCATTGGGAACTCACTGAATTCGCCTAGAATATTTGATTCCATTAGTGAAAATTTTTCTATATCCCGAACAGGCCACTTATTACTACTGCGGCCTATTGGGAACTAACTGAATTCACCAATTTACTGAGATTCAGCTCACCAAATTTTGATAAATCTTTAAAAGTACACATATTACAGGGGCCTGCTACTGGGAACAAACTGAATTCACAATGAGACAGTGTTTCAGTTGTTAAACCTTTGCTCTATCTTGAATAACAACTTTATTACAAGTGATTCCTTTTGGGAAACTACTGAATTCACCATGATACTTAGATTCCGTTCCTTAAAATGTTGCTATATATTGAAAAGCACCCTATTACAAGCATGTCCCATTGGGAACTCACTGAATTCGCCTAGAAATTTTGAAGTAATTCGTGAAAATTTTTGTATATCACGGACAGACCACTTATAACTATTGCGGCTTACTAGGAACTAACTGAATTCACCAAACTACTGTGATTCGGCTCACAAAATTTTTATAAATCTTTAAAAGTACACATATTAGAAGAGCCTGCGACTGGGAAATAACTGAATTCACAAAGAAACAGTCTTTCAATTCGTTAAAACCTTGCTCTATCTTGAATAACAAGCTTATTACATGAGATCCTATTGGTAACCTACAGAATTCGCCATGATACTTAGAATCCATTACCTAAAATGTTGCTATATATTGAAAAGCACACTCATACAAGCGTGTCCAATTGGTTACTCACTGAATTCGCCTAGAAATTTTGATTTAATTCCTGAAAATTTTTCTATATCCCGAAGAGACCACTTATAACTATTGCGGCTTATCGGAACTGACTGAATTCACCAAGTTACTGAGATTCGGCTCACCAAATTTTGATAAATCTTTAAAGGTACACATATTGGGGTTGGGGATTTAGCTCAGTGGTAGAGCGCTTGCCTAGGAAGCGCAAGGCCCTGGGTTCGTTCCCCAGCTCCGAAAAAAAAAAAGAACCAAAAAAAAAGTAAACATATTACAAGAGCTTGCTACTGTGAACTAACGGTATTCACAAAGAATCAATGTTTCATTTCGTTAAAACTTTGCTCTAATTTGAATATAAACCTTATTACGTGCAAATCCTATTGGGTAACTACTGAATTCACCAGGATACTTAGATACCGTTCCTTAAAATGTTACTATATATTAAAGAGCACACTCATACAAGCATGTCCCATTGGGAACTCATTGAATTCGCCTAGAAATTTTGATTCCATTCATGAAAATCTTTCTATATCCTGAAGAGTCCACTTATTACCACTGCGGCCTATTGGGAACTAACTGATTTCACCAAGTTACTGAGATTCGGCCCCCCAAATTTTGATAAATCTTTAAAACTACAAATATTACAAGAGCCTGCTACTGGGAACTAACTGAATTCACAAAGAGACAGTGTTTCGTTTCTTTAAAACTTTGCTCAATCTTGAATAACAAGTTTATTACATGCGAATCCTAGTGGGAACCTACTGAATTCACCATGATACTTAGATACTGTTCCTAAAAATGTTGCTATATATTGAAAAGCACACTCATACAAGCATGTCCCATTGCGAACTCACTGTATTCGCCTAGAAATTTTCATTCCATTATTGAAAATATTTCTATATCCCAAGCTGTCCACTTATTACTACTGCGGCCTATTGGGAACTAACTGAATTCACCCAGTTACTGAGATTCGGCTCCCCAAATTTTGATAAATATTTAAAAGTACACATATTACAAGAGCCTGCTACTGGGAACCTACTGAATTCACAAAGAGACAGTGTTTCAGTTCCTTAAAACGTTGCCCTATCTTGAATAACATGCTTATTACGTAACATCCTATTGGGAACTTACAGAATTCACAATGATACTTAGATTCTGTTATTTAAATGTTGCTGTATATTGAAAAGCAAACTCATAAAAGCATGTCCCATTGGGAACTCACTGAATTACCCTAGAAAATTAAATTTCACTCGTGAAAAATTGTCTATATCCCGAACAGGCCACTTATAACTATTGTGGCTTACTAGGAACTAACTGAATTCACCAACTTACTGAGATTCGGCTCACCAAATTTTGATGAATCTTTAAAAGTACACATATTACAAGAGCCTGCTACTGACAACTAACTGAATTCACAAAAAATCAGTGTTTCTTTTCATTAAAAATTTGCTGTTTTTTGAATAACAAGCTTATTACATGCGAATCCTAGTGGGAACATACTGAATTCACCATGATACTTAGATTCCGTTCCTTAAAATGTTGCTATATATGGAAAGCACCCTCGTACATGCATGTCCCATTGGACTCATTGAATTCGCCTAGAAATTGTGATTTAATTCTTGAAAATTTTTCTATATCCCGAACAGACCACTTATAACTATTGCAGCGTACTAGGAACTAAATTAATTCACCAAATTACTGTGATTCGGTTCACCAAATTTTTATAAATCTTTAAAAGTACACATATTACAAGAGCCTGCTACTGGGAAGTAACTGAATTCACAAAGAAACAGTGTTTCAATTCGTTAAAACCTTGCTCTATCTTGAATAACAAGCTTATTACATGCGATCCTATTGGTAACCTACAGAATTCGCCATGATACTTAGAATCCATTACCTAAAATGTTGCTATATATTGAAAAGCACACTCATACAAGCGTGTCCAATTGGGAACTCACTGAATTCGCCTAGAAATTTTGATTTAATTCCTGAAAATTTTTCTATATCCCGAAGAGACCACTTATAAGTATTGCGGCTTACTCGAAACTGACTGAATTCACCAAGTTACTGAGATTCGGCTCACCAAATTTTGATAAATCTTTAAAGGTACACATATTGCTGTTGGGGATTTAGCTCAGTGGTAGAGCGCTTGCCTGTGAAGCGCAAGGCCCTGGGTTCGTTCCCCAGCTCTGAAAAAAAAAAGAACCAAAAAAAAAAGTAAACATATTTCAAGAGCTTGCTACTGTGAACTAACGGTATTTACAAAGAATCAGTGTTTCATTTCGTTAAAACTTTGCTCTAATTTGAATATAAACCTTATTACGTGCAAATCCTATTGGGTAACTACTGAATTCACCAAGATACTTAGATACCGTTCCTTAAAATGTTGCTATATATTGAAAAGCACACTCATACAAGCATGTCCCATTGGGAAATCATTGAATTCGCCTAGAAATTTTGATTCCATTCATGAAAATCTTTCTATATCCTGAAGAGTCAACTTATTACCACTGCGGCCTATTGGGAACTAACTGATTTCACCAAGTTACTGAGATTCGGTTCACCAAATTTTGGTAAATCTTTAAAAGTACACATATTACAAAAGCCTGCTACTGGGAACTAACTGAATTCACAAAGAGGCAGTGTTTCAGTTGTTAAAACGTTGCTCTATCTTGAATAACAACCTTATTACATTCGATTCCTATTGGGAAACTACTGCATTAACCATGATACTTAGATTCCGTTCCTTAAAATGTTGCTGTATATTGAAAAGCAACGCATACAAGCATGTCCCATTGGGAACTCACTGAATTCGCCTAGAAATTTTGTTTCCATTCTTGAAAATTTTTCTATATCCCGAAGAGTCCACTTATTATTACTGCGGCCTATTGGGAACTAACTGAATTCACCAAGTTACTGAGATTCGGCTCACCATATTTTGATAAATCTTTAAAAGTACACATATTACAAGAGCCTACTACTGGGAACTAACCGAATTCATAAAGAAACTGTGTTTCAGTTCGTTAAAACGTTACTCTATCTTGAATAACCAGCTTATAACATGCGAATTCTAGTGGGAACCTACTTAATTCACCATGATACTTAGATTCCGTTCCTTAAAATGTTCCTATATATTGAAAAGCACACTCATACAAGCATGTCCCATTTTGAACTCACTGAATTAGCCTAGAAATTTTGACTCATTCATGAAAATTTTTCTATATCCCGAACAGTCCACCTATTACTACTGCGGCCTATTGGGAACTAACTGAATTCACAAAGTTACTGAGATTCGGCCCCCCAAATTTTGATAAATCTTTAAAACTACAAATATTACAAGAGCCTGCTACTGGGAACTAACTGAATTCACATAGAGACAGTGTTTCGTTTCTTTAAAACTTTGCTCATTCTTGAATAACAAGCTTATTACATGAAATCCTATTGGGAATCAACTGAATTCACAATGATACTTAGATTCCGTCCCTTAAAAGGTTGCTATATATTGAAAAGGACACTCATACAAACATGTCCCATTGGGAACTCACTGAATTCGCCTAGAAATTTTGATTCCATTCATGAAAATTTTTCTATATCCCAAACAGTCCACTTAGTACTACTGCGGCCTATTGGGAACTAACTTAATTCACCAAGTTACTGAGATTCGGCTCACCAAATTTTGATAAATCTTTAAAAGTACACATATTACAAATTCCTGCTACTGGGAACTAACTGAATTCACAAGGAAAGATTGTATGTGTTCGTTATAATGTTGCTCTATCTTGAATAACAAGATTATTACATGCGACCCTATTTGGAATCTACAGTATTCAAAATGATACTTAGAATTCGTTACTTAAAATGTTGCTATATATTGAAAAGCACACTCATACAAGCATGTCCCATTGGGAACTCACTGAATTCGCCTAGAAATTTTGATTCCATTCGTGAAAGTTTTTCTATATCCCGAACAGTCCACTTATTACTACTGCGGCCTACTGGCAACTAACTGAATTCACCAAGTTACTGACATTCAGTTCACCAAATTTTGATAAATGTTTAAAAGTACACATATTACAAGAGCCTGCTACTGGGAACTAAATGAATTCACAAAGACACAGTGTTTTGGTTCGTAAAAACGTTGCTCTATCTTGAATAACAAGCTTATTACATGCGTTTCCTAGTGGGAACCTACTGAATTCACCATGATACTTAGAGTCCGTTCCTTAAAATGATGCTATATATTGAAAAGCACACTCATACAAGCATGTCCCATTCGGGAACACGCTGAATTCGCCTACAAATTTTGACTCAATTCGTGAAAATTTTTCTATATCCTGAACTGTCCACTTATTAGTACTGCAGTCTTTTGGAACAAAATGAATTCACCACTTTACTGAGATTCGGCCCCCCAAATTTTGATAAATCTTTAAAAGTACACATATTACAAGAGCCTGCAACTGGGAACTTACTGAATTCACAATGAAACAGTGTTTCAGTTCGTTGAAAAGTTGCTCTATCTTAAATAACATGCTTATAACATGCGATCATATTGGGAACCTCCAGAATTTACCATGATACTTAGATTCTGTTACTTAAAATGTTGCTATATATTGAAAAGCACACTCATAGAAGCATGTCCCAGTGGGAACTCACTGAATTCGCCTAGAAATTTTGATTCATTAGCATAAATTTTCCTATATCCCGAACAGTCCACTAATTACTGCTGCGGCCTATTGCGAACTAACTTATTTCACCAAGTTACTGAGATTTGGCTCACCAAATTTTGATAAATCTTTAAGTGTACACATATTACAAGCGCCTGCTAGTGGGAACTAACTGAATTCTAAAGACACAGTGTTTCAGTTCTTTAAAACTTTGCTCTATCTTGAATAACAAGCTTATTACATGTGATCCTATTCTTAAACTGCACCATGATACTTAGATTCCTTTACTTAAAATGTTGCTATACATTGAAAAGCACACTCATACAAGCATGTCCCATAGGGAACTCACTGAATTCGCCTATCAATTTTGATTCCATTCGTGAAAATTTTTCTATATCCCAAACAGTCCACTTATTACTACTGCGGCCTACTGGCAACTAACTGAATTCATCAAGTTACTGAGATTCGGCTCAACTAATTTTGATAAATCTTTAAAAGTATACATATTACAAGAGCCTGCTACTGGGAACTAACTGAATTCACAAAGAAACAGTGTTTCAGTTCGTTAAAACGTTGCTCTATCTTGAATAACAAGCTTATTGTATGCGAATCCTATTGGGAAACTACTGAAATCACCATGATACATAGATTTCGTTCCTTAAAATGTTGCTATATATTGAAAAGCACACTCATACAAGCATGTCTCATTGGAAACTCACTGAATTCGCCCAGAAATTTTTATTCCATTATTGAAAATATTGCTATATCCCGAGCTGTCCACTTATTACTACTGTGGCGTATTGGGAACTAAATGAATTCACCAAGTTACTGAGATTCGGCTCCCCAAATTTTGATAAATCTTTAAAAGTACACATATTACAAGAGCCTGCTACTGGGAACTAACTGAATTCACAAAGAGACAGTGTTTCAGTTTGTTAAAACATGCTCTATCTTGAATAACAATCTTATTACCTCGAATCCTAGTGGGAACCTACTGAAATCAACATGATACTTAGATTCCTTTACTTAAAATGTTGCTATATATTGAAAAGCACCCTCATACAAACATGTCCCATTGGGAACTCACTGATTTCACCTAGAAATTTGATTCAATTCGTGAAAATTTTCTATATCCCTAACAGTCCACTTATTACTACTGCGGCCTATTAGGAACAAACTGAATTCACCATGTTACTGAGATTCGGCTCACGAAATTTTGATAAATCCTTAAAAGTACTCATATTACAAGAGCCTGCTACTGGGAAATAACCGAATTCACAAAGAAACAGTGTTTCAATTCATTTAAACGTTGCTCTATCTTGAATAACAAGCTTATTACATGCGATCCTATTGGGAACTTACATAATTCACCATGATACTTAGATTCGGTTACTTAAAATGTTGGTATATATTGAAAAGCACACTCGTAGAAGCATGTCCCATTGGGAACTCACTGAATTCCCCTAGAAAATTGAATTTCATTCGTGAAAATTTTTCTATATCCCGAACAGACCACTTATAAATATTGAGGCTAACTAGGAACTAACTGAATTCACCAAGTTACTGAGACTCGGCTCACCTAATTTTGATAAATCTTTAAAAGTACACTTATTACAAGAGCCTGCTACTGGGAACTAAGTAAATTCACAAAGAAACAGTGTTTCAGTTCGTTAAAACGTTGCTCTATCTTGAATAACAAGCTTATTACATGAGATCTTATACTTAACCTGCAGAATTAACCATGATACTTAGATTACGTTACTTAAAATGTTGCTATACATTGAAAAGCACACTCATACAAGCATGTCCCATTGGGAACTCAGTGAATTCGCCTAGGAATTTTGATTCCATTCGTGAAAATTTTTCCCTATCCCGAACAGTCCACTTATTACTACAGCGGCCTATTGGGAACTAACTTAATTCACCAATTTACTGAGATTCGGCTCACCAAATTTTGATAAATCTTTAAAAGTACACATATTACAAGAGCCTGCCCCTGGGATCTAACTGAATTCACATGGAAACATTGTATGTGTTCGTTAAAATTTTGCTCTATCTTGAATAACAAGCTTATTACATGCGATCCTATTCGGAACCTACAGTATTCACCATGATACTTAGAATTCGTTACTTAAAATGTTGCTATATATTGAAAAGCACACTCATACAAGCATGTCCCATTGGGAACTCACTGAATTCGCCTAGAAATTTTGATTCCATTCGTGAAAGTTTTTCTATATACTGAACAGTCCACTTAATACTACTGCGGCCTACTGGCAACTAACTGAATTCACCAAGTTACTGACATTCGGTTCACCAAATTTTGATAAATCTTTAAAAGTACACATATTACAAGAGCCTGCTACTGGGAACTAACTGAATTCACAAAGACACAGTGTTTCAGTTCGTTAAAACATTGCTCTATCTTGAATAACAAGCTTATTACATGCGTATCCTAGTGGGAACCTACTGAATTCACCATGATACTTAGAGTCCGTTCCTTAAAATGATGCTATATATTGAAAAGCACACTCATACAAGCATGTCCCATTCGGGAACACGCTGAATTCGCCTACAAATTTTGACTCAATTCGTGAAAATTTTTCTATATCCTGAACTGTCCACTTATTAGTACTGCAGTCTTTTGGAACAAAATGAATTCACCACTTTACTGAGATTCGGCCCCCCAAATTTTGATAAATCTTTAAAAGTACACATATTACAAGAGCCTGCAACTGGGAACTTACTGAATTCACAATGAAACAGTGTTTCAGTTCGTTGAAAAGTTGCTCTATCTTAAATAACATGCTTATAACATGCGATCATATTGGGAACCTCCAGAATTTACCATGATACTTAGATTCTGTTACTTAAAATGTTGCTATATATTGAAAAGCACACTCATAGAAGCATGTCCCAGTGGGAACTCACTGAATTCGCCTAGAAATTTTGATTCATTAGCATAAATTTTCCTATATCCCGAACAGTCCACTAATTACTGCTGCGGCCTATTGCGAACTAACTTATTTCACCAAGTTACTGAGATTTGGCTCACCAAATTTTGATAAATCTTTAAGTGTACACATATTACAAGCGCCTGCTAGTGGGAACTAACTGAATTCTAAAGACACAGTGTTTCAGTTCTTTAAAACTTTGCTCTATCTTGAATAACAAGCTTATTACATGTGATCCTATTCTTAAACTGCACAATTAACCATGATACTTAGATTCCTTTACTTAAAATGTTGCTATACATTGAAAAGCACACTCATACAAGCATGTCCCATAGGGAACTCACTGAATTCGCCTATCAATTTTGATTCCATTCGTGAAAATTTTTCTATATCCCAAACAGTCCACTTATTACTACTGCGGCCTACTGGCAACTAACTGAATTCATCAAGTTACTGAGATTCGGCTCAACTAATTTTGATAAATCTTTAAAAGTATACATATTACAAGAGCCTGCTACTGGGAACTAACTGAATTCACAAAGAAACAGTGTTTCAGTTCGTTAAAACGTTGCTCTATCTTGAATAACAAGCTTATTGCATGCGAATCCTATTGGGAAACTACTGAAATCACCATGATACATAGATTTCGTTCCTTAAAATGTTGCTATATATTGAAAAGCACACTCATACAAGCATGTCTCATTGGAAACTCACTGAATTCGCCCAGAAATTTTTATTCCATTATTGAAAATATTGCTATATCCCGAGCTGTCCACTTATTACTACTGTGGCGTATTGGGAACTAAATGAATTCACCAAGTTACTGAGATTCGGCTCCCCAAATTTTGATAAATCTTTAAAAGTACACATATTACAAGAGCCTGCTACTGGGAACTAACTGAATTCACAAAGAGACAGTGTTTCAGTTTGTTAAAACATGCTCTATCTTGAATAACAATCTTATTACCTCGAATCCTAGTGGGAACCTACTGAAATCAACATGATACTTAGATTCCTTTACTTAAAATGTTGCTATATATTGAAAAGCACCCTCATACAAACATGTCCCATTGGGAACTCACTGATTTCACCTAGAAATTTGATTCAATTCGTGAAAATTTTCTATATCCCTAACAGTCCACTTATTACTACTGCGGCCTATTAGGAACAAACTGAATTCACCATGTTACTGAGATTCGGCTCACGAAATTTTGATAAATCCTTAAAAGTACTCATATTACAAGAGCCTGCTACTGGGAAATAACCGAATTCACAAAGAAACAGTGTTTCAATTCATTTAAACGTTGCTCTATCTTGAATAACAAGCTTATTACATGCGATCCTATTGGGAACTTACATAATTCACCATGATACTTAGATTCGGTTACTTAAAATGTTGGTATATATTGAAAAGCACACTCGTAGAAGCATGTCCCATTGGGAACTCACTGAATTCCCCTAGAAAATTGAATTTCATTCGTGAAAATTTTTCTATATCCCGAACAGACCACTTATAAATATTGAGGCTAACTAGGAACTAACTGAATTCACCAAGTTACTGAGACTCGGCTCACCTAATTTTGATAAATCTTTAAAAGTACACTTATTACAAGAGCCTGCTACTGGGAACTAAGTAAATTCACAAAGAAACAGTGTTTCAGTTCGTTAAAACGTTGCTCTATCTTGAATAACAAGCTTATTACATGAGATCTTATACTTAACCTGCAGAATTAACCATGATACTTAGATTACGTTACTTAAAATGTTGCTATACATTGAAAAGCACACTCATACAAGCATGTCCCATTGGGAACTCAGTGAATTCGCCTAGGAATTTTGATTCCATTCGTGAAAATTTTTCCCTATCCCGAACAGTCCACTTATTACTACAGCGGCCTATTGGGAACTAACTTAATTCACCAATTTACTGAGATTCGGCTCACCAAATTTTGATAAATCTTTAAAAGTACACATATTACAAGAGCCTGCCCCTGGGATCTAACTGAATTCACATGGAAACATTGTATGTGTTCGTTAAAATTTTGCTCTATCTTGAATAACAAGCTTATTACATGCGATCCTATTCGGAACCTACAGTATTCACCATGATACTTAGAATTCGTTACTTAAAATGTTGCTATATATTGAAAAGCACACTCATACAAGCATGTCCCATTGGGAACTCACTGAATTCGCCTAGAAATTTTGATTCCATTCGTGAAAGTTTTTCTATATACTGAACAGTCCACTTAATACTACTGCGGCCTACTGGCAACTAACTGAATTCACCAAGTTACTGACATTCGGTTCACCAAATTTTGATAAATCTTTAAAAGTACACATATTACAAGAGCCTGCTACTGGGAACTAACTGAATTCACAAAGACACAGTGTTTCAGTTCGTTAAAACATTGCTCTATCTTGAATAACAAGCTTATTACATGCGTATCCTAGTGGGAACCTACTGAATTCACCATGATACTTAGAGTCCGTTCCTTAAAATGATGCTATATATTGAAAAGCACACTCATACAAGCATGTCCCATTCGGGAACACGCTGAATTCGCCTACAAATTTTGACTCAATTCGTGAAAATTTTTCTATATCCTGAACTGTCCACTTATTAGTACTGCAGTCTTTTGGAACAAAATGAATTCACCACTTTACTGAGATTCGGCCCCCCAAATTTTGATAAATCTTTAAAAGTACACATATTACAAGAGCCTGCAACTGGGAACTTACTGAATTCACAATGAAACAGTGTTTCAGTTCGTTGAAAAGTTGCTCTATCTTAAATAACATGCTTATAACATGCGATCATATTGGGAACCTCCAGAATTTACCATGATACTTAGATTCTGTTACTTAAAATGTTGCTATATATTGAAAAGCACACTCATAGAAGCATGTCCCAGTGGGAACTCACTGAATTCGCCTAGAAATTTTGATTCATTAGCATAAATTTTCCTATATCCCGAACAGTCCACTAATTACTGCTGCGGCCTATTGCGAACTAACTTATTTCACCAAGTTACTGAGATTTGGCTCACCAAATTTTGATAAATCTTTAAGTGTACACATATTACAAGCGCCTGCTAGTGGGAACTAACTGAATTCTAAAGACACAGTGTTTCAGTTCTTTAAAACTTTGCTCTATCTTGAATAACAAGCTTATTACATGTGATCCTATTCTTAAACTGCACAATTAACCATGATACTTAGATTCCTTTACTTAAAATGTTGCTATACATTGAAAAGCACACTCATACAAGCATGTCCCATAGGGAACTCACTGAATTCGCCTATCAATTTTGATTCCATTCGTGAAAATTTTTCTATATCCCAAACAGTCCACTTATTACTACTGCGGCCTACTGGCAACTAACTGAATTCATCAAGTTACTGAGATTCGGCTCAACTAATTTTGATAAATCTTTAAAAGTATACATATTACAAGAGCCTGCTACTGGGAACTAACTGAATTCACAAAGAAACAGTGTTTCAGTTCGTTAAAACGTTGCTCTATCTTGAATAACAAGCTTATTGCATGCGAATCCTATTGGGAAACTACTGAAATCACCATGATACATAGATTTCGTTCCTTAAAATGTTGCTATATATTGAAAAGCACACTCATACAAGCATGTCTCATTGGAAACTCACTGAATTCGCCCAGAAATTTTTATTCCATTATTGAAAATATTGCTATATCCCGAGCTGTCCACTTATTACTACTGTGGCGTATTGGGAACTAAATGAATTCACCAAGTTACTGAGATTCGGCTCCCCAAATTTTGATAAATCTTTAAAAGTACACATATTACAAGAGCCTGCTACTGGGAACTAACTGAATTCACAAAGAGACAGTGTTTCAGTTTGTTAAAACATGCTCTATCTTGAATAACAATCTTATTACCTCGAATCCTAGTGGGAACCTACTGAAATCAACATGATACTTAGATTCCTTTACTTAAAATGTTGCTATATATTGAAAAGCACCCTCATACAAACATGTCCCATTGGGAACTCACTGATTTCACCTAGAAATTTGATTCAATTCGTGAAAATTTTCTATATCCCTAACAGTCCACTTATTACTACTGCGGCCTATTAGGAACAAACTGAATTCACCATGTTACTGAGATTCGGCTCACGAAATTTTGATAAATCTTTAAAAGTACTCATATTACAAGAGCCTGCTACTGGGAAATAACCGAATTCACAAAGAAACAGTGTTTCAATTCATTTAAACGTTGCTCTATCTTGAATAACAAGCTTATTACATGCGATCCTATTGGGAACTTACATAATTCACCATGATACTTAGATTCGGTTACTTAAAATGTTGGTATATATTGAAAAGCACACTCGTAGAAGCATGTCCCATTGGGAACTCACTGAATTCCCCTAGAAAATTGAATTTCATTCGTGAAAATTTTTCTATATCCCGAACAGACCACTTATAAATATTGAGGCTAACTAGGAACTAACTGAATTCACCAAGTTACTGAGACTCGGCTCACCTAATTTTGATAAATCTTTAAAAGTACACTTATTACAAGAGCCTGCTACTGGGAACTAAGTAAATTCACAAAGAAACAGTGTTTCAGTTCGTTAAAACGTTGCTCTATCTTGAATAACAAGCTTATTACATGAGATCTTATACTTAACCTGCAGAATTAACCATGATACTTAGATTACGTTACTTAAAATGTTGCTATACATTGAAAAGCACACTCATACAAGCATGTCCCATTGGGAACTCAGTGAATTCGCCTAGGAATTTTGATTCCATTCGTGAAAATTTTTCCCTATCCCGAACAGTCCACTTATTACTACAGCGGCCTATTGGGAACTAACTTAATTCACCAATTTACTGAGATTCGGCTCACCAAATTTTGATAAATCTTTAAAAGTACACATATTACAAGAGCCTGCCCCTGGGATCTAACTGAATTCACATGGAAACATTGTATGTGTTCGTTAAAATTTTGCTCTATCTTGAATAACAAGCTTATTACATGCGATCCTATTCGGAACCTACAGTATTCACCATGATACTTAGAATTCGTTACTTAAAATGTTGCTATATATTGAAAAGCACACTCATACAAGCATGTCCCATTGGGAACTCACTGAATTCGCCTAGAAATTTTGATTCCATTCGTGAAAGTTTTTCTATATACTGAACAGTCCACTTAATACTACTGCGGCCTACTGGCAACTAACTGAATTCACCAAGTTACTGACATTCGGTTCACCAAATTTTGATAAATCTTTAAAAGTACACATATTACAAGAGCCTGCTACTGGGAACTAACTGAATTCACAAAGACACAGTGTTTCAGTTCGTTAAAACATTGCTCTATCTTGAATAACAAGCTTATTACATGCGTATCCTAGTGGGAACCTACTGAATTCACCATGATACTTAGAGTCCGTTCCTTAAAATGATGCTATATATTGAAAAGCACACTCATACAAACATGTCCCATTCGGAACTCACTGAATTCGCCTAGAAATTTTGACTCAATTAGTGAAAATTTTTCTATATCCTGAACAGTCCACTTATTAGTACTGCGGTCTATTTGGAACTAAATGAATTCACAACATTACTGAGATTCGGCCCCCCAAATTTTGATAAATCTTTAAAAGTACACATATTACAAGAGCCTGCAACTGGCACTAACTGAATTCACAATGAAACAGTGTTTCATTTCGTTAAAAAGTTGCTCTATCTTAAATAACATGCTTATTACATGCGATCCTATTGGGAACCTACAGACTTTACCATGATACTTAGATTCCGTTACTAAAAATGTTGCTATATATTGAAAAGCACACTCATAGAAGCATGTCCCAGTGGGAAATCACTGAATTCGCCTAGAAATTTTGATTCATTAGCATAAATTTTCCTATATCCCGAACAGTCCACTAATTACTGCGGCGGTCTATTGCGAACTAACCTATTTCACCAAGTTACTGAGATTCGGCTCACCAAATTATGTAAATCTTTAAAAGTACACATATTACAAGTGCCTGCTAGTGGGAATTAACTGAATTCTAAAGACACAGTGTTTCAGTTCGTTAAACTTTGCTCTATCTTGAATAACAAGCTTATTACATGCGATCCTGTTCTTAATCTGCAGAATTGACCATGATACTTAGATTACTTTACTTAAAATGTTGCTATACATTGAAAATCACACTCATACAAGCATGTCCCATTGGGAACTCACTGAATTCGCCTATAAATTTGGATTCCATTCGTGAAAATTTTTCTATATCCTGAACAGTCCACTGATTACTACTGTGGCCTACTGGCAACTAACTGAATTCATCAAGTTACTGAGATTCGGCTCACCAAATTTTGATAAATCTTTAAAAGTATACATATTACAAGAGCCTGCTACTGGGAACTAACTGAATTCACAAAGAAACAGTGTTTCAGTTCGTTAAAACGTTGCTCTATCTTGAATAACAAGCTTATTGCATGCGAATCCTATTGGCAAACTACTGAATTCACCATGATACTTAGATTACGTTCCTTAAAATGTTGCTATATATTGAAAAGCACACTCATACAAGCATGTCTCATTGGAAATTCACTGAATTCGCCCAGAAATTTTCATCCCATTATTGAAAATATTGCTATATCCCAAGCTGTCCACTTATTACTACTGTGGCCCATTGGGAACTAAATGAATTCACCAAGTTACTGAGATTATGCTCCCCAAATTTTGATAAATCTTTAAAAGTACACATATTACAAGAGCCTGCTACTGGGAACTAACTGAATTCACAACGAGACAGTGTTTCAGTTTGTTAAAACATGCTCTATCTTGAATAACAATCTTATTACTTCGAATCCTAGTGGGAACCTACTGAGTTCAACATGATACTTAGATTCTGTTACTTAAAATGTTGCTATATATTGAAAAGCACCCTCATACAAACATGTCCCATTGGGAACTCACTGATTTCGCCTAGAAATTTGACTCAATTCGTGAAAAATTTCTATATCCCTAACAGTCCACTTATTACTACTGCGGCCTATTGGGAACAAACGGAATTCACCAAGTTACTGAGATTCGGCTCACCAAATTTTGATAAATCTTTAAAAGTACACATATTACAAGAGCCTGCAACTGGGAACTTACTGAATTCACAATGAAACAGTGTTTCAGTTCGTTGAAAAGTTGCTCTATCTTAAATAACATGCTTATAACATGCGATCATATTGGGAACCTCCAGAATTTACCATGATACTTAGATTCTGTTACTTAAAATGTTGCTATATATTGAAAAGCACACTCATAGAAGCATGTCCCAGTGGGAACTCACTGAATTCGCCTAGAAATTTTGATTCATTAGCATAAATTTTCCTATATCCCGAACAGTCCACTAATTACTGCTGCGGCCTATTGCGAACTAACTTATTTCACCAAGTTACTGAGATTTGGCTCACCAAATTTTGATAAATCTTTAAGTGTACACATATTACAAGCGCCTGCTAGTGGGAACTAACTGAATTCTAAAGACACAGTGTTTCAGTTCTTTAAAACTTTGCTCTATCTTGAATAACAAGCTTATTACATGTGATCCTATTCTTAAACTGCACCATGATACTTAGATTCCTTTACTTAAAATGTTGCTATACATTGAAAAGCACACTCATACAAGCATGTCCCATAGGGAACTCACTGAATTCGCCTATCAATTTTGATTCCATTCGTGAAAATTTTTCTATATCCCAAACAGTCCACTTATTACTACTGCGGCCTACTGGCAACTAACTGAATTCATCAAGTTACTGAGATTCGGCTCAACTAATTTTGATAAATCTTTAAAAGTATACATATTACAAGAGCCTGCTACTGGGAACTAACTGAATTCACAAAGAAACAGTGTTTCAGTTCGTTAAAACGTTGCTCTATCTTGAATAACAAGCTTATTGCATGCGAATCCTATTGGGAAACTACTGAAATCACCATGATACATAGATTTCGTTCCTTAAAATGTTGCTATATATTGAAAAGCACACTCATACAAGCATGTCTCATTGGAAACTCACTGAATTCGCCCAGAAATTTTTATTCCATTATTGAAAATATTGCTATATCCCGAGCTGTCCACTTATTACTACTGTGGCGTATTGGGAACTAAATGAATTCACCAAGTTACTGAGATTCGGCTCCCCAAATTTTGATAAATCTTTAAAAGTACACATATTACAAGAGCCTGCTACTGGGAACTAACTGAATTCACAAAGAGACAGTGTTTCAGTTTGTTAAAACATGCTCTATCTTGAATAACAATCTTATTACCTCGAATCCTAGTGGGAACCTACTGAAATCAACATGATACTTAGATTCCTTTACTTAAAATGTTGCTATATATTGAAAAGCACCCTCATACAAACATGTCCCATTGGGAACTCACTGATTTCACCTAGAAATTTGATTCAATTCGTGAAAATTTTCTATATCCCTAACAGTCCACTTATTACTACTGCGGCCTATTAGGAACAAACTGAATTCACCATGTTACTGAGATTCGGCTCACGAAATTTTGATAAATCCTTAAAAGTACTCATATTACAAGAGCCTGCTACTGGGAAATAACCGAATTCACAAAGAAACAGTGTTTCAATTCATTTAAACGTTGCTCTATCTTGAATAACAAGCTTATTACATGCGATCCTATTGGGAACTTACATAATTCACCATGATACTTAGATTCGGTTACTTAAAATGTTGGTATATATTGAAAAGCACACTCGTAGAAGCATGTCCCATTGGGAACTCACTGAATTCCCCTAGAAAATTGAATTTCATTCGTGAAAATTTTTCTATATCCCGAACAGACCACTTATAAATATTGAGGCTAACTAGGAACTAACTGAATTCACCAAGTTACTGAGACTCGGCTCACCTAATTTTGATAAATCTTTAAAAGTACACTTATTACAAGAGCCTGCTACTGGGAACTAAGTAAATTCACAAAGAAACAGTGTTTCAGTTCGTTAAAACGTTGCTCTATCTTGAATAACAAGCTTATTACATGAGATCTTATACTTAACCTGCAGAATTAACCATGATACTTAGATTACGTTACTTAAAATGTTGCTATACATTGAAAAGCACACTCATACAAGCATGTCCCATTGGGAACTCAGTGAATTCGCCTAGGAATTTTGATTCCATTCGTGAAAATTTTTCCCTATCCCGAACAGTCCACTTATTACTACAGCGGCCTATTGGGAACTAACTTAATTCACCAATTTACTGAGATTCGGCTCACCAAATTTTGATAAATCTTTAAAAGTACACATATTACAAGAGCCTGCCCCTGGGATCTAACTGAATTCACATGGAAACATTGTATGTGTTCGTTAAAATTTTGCTCTATCTTGAATAACAAGCTTATTACATGCGATCCTATTCGGAACCTACAGTATTCACCATGATACTTAGAATTCGTTACTTAAAATGTTGCTATATATTGAAAAGCACACTCATACAAGCATGTCCCATTGGGAACTCACTGAATTCGCCTAGAAATTTTGATTCCATTCGTGAAAGTTTTTCTATATACTGAACAGTCCACTTAATACTACTGCGGCCTACTGGCAACTAACTGAATTCACCAAGTTACTGACATTCGGTTCACCAAATTTTGATAAATCTTTAAAAGTACACATATTACAAGAGCCTGCTACTGGGAACTAACTGAATTCACAAAGACACAGTGTTTCAGTTCGTTAAAACATTGCTCTATCTTGAATAACAAGCTTATTACATGCGTATCCTAGTGGGAACCTACTGAATTCACCATGATACTTAGAGTCCGTTCCTTAAAATGATGCTATATATTGAAAAGCACACTCATACAAGCATGTCCCATTCGGGAACACGCTGAATTCGCCTACAAATTTTGACTCAATTCGTGAAAATTTTTCTATATCCTGAACTGTCCACTTATTAGTACTGCAGTCTTTTGGAACAAAATGAATTCACCACTTTACTGAGATTCGGCCCCCCAAATTTTGATAAATCTTTAAAAGTACACATATTACAAGAGCCTGCAACTGGGAACTTACTGAATTCACAATGAAACAGTGTTTCAGTTCGTTGAAAAGTTGCTCTATCTTAAATAACATGCTTATAACATGCGATCATATTGGGAACCTCCAGAATTTACCATGATACTTAGATTCTGTTACTTAAAATGTTGCTATATATTGAAAAGCACACTCATAGAAGCATGTCCCAGTGGGAACTCACTGAATTCGCCTAGAAATTTTGATTCATTAGCATAAATTTTCCTATATCCCGAACAGTCCACTAATTACTGCTGCGGCCTATTGCGAACTAACTTATTTCACCAAGTTACTGAGATTTGGCTCACCAAATTTTGATAAATCTTTAAGTGTACACATATTACAAGCGCCTGCTAGTGGGAACTAACTGAATTCTAAAGACACAGTGTTTCAGTTCTTTAAAACTTTGCTCTATCTTGAATAACAAGCTTATTACATGTGATCCTATTCTTAAACTGCACAATTAACCATGATACTTAGATTCCTTTACTTAAAATGTTGCTATACATTGAAAAGCACACTCATACAAGCATGTCCCATAGGGAACTCACTGAATTCGCCTATCAATTTTGATTCCATTCGTGAAAATTTTTCTATATCCCAAACAGTCCACTTATTACTACTGCGGCCTACTGGCAACTAACTGAATTCATCAAGTTACTGAGATTCGGCTCAACTAATTTTGATAAATCTTTAAAAGTATACATATTACAAGAGCCTGCTACTGGGAACTAACTGAATTCACAAAGAAACAGTGTTTCAGTTCGTTAAAACGTTGCTCTATCTTGAATAACAAGCTTATTGCATGCGAATCCTATTGGGAAACTACTGAAATCACCATGATACATAGATTTCGTTCCTTAAAATGTTGCTATATATTGAAAAGCACACTCATACAAGCATGTCTCATTGGAAACTCACTGAATTCGCCCAGAAATTTTTATTCCATTATTGAAAATATTGCTATATCCCGAGCTGTCCACTTATTACTACTGTGGCGTATTGGGAACTAAATGAATTCACCAAGTTACTGAGATTCGGCTCCCCAAATTTTGATAAATCTTTAAAAGTACACATATTACAAGAGCCTGCTACTGGGAACTAACTGAATTCACAAAGAGACAGTGTTTCAGTTTGTTAAAACATGCTCTATCTTGAATAACAATCTTATTACCTCGAATCCTAGTGGGAACCTACTGAAATCAACATGATACTTAGATTCCTTTACTTAAAATGTTGCTATATATTGAAAAGCACCCTCATACAAACATGTCCCATTGGGAACTCACTGATTTCACCTAGAAATTTGATTCAATTCGTGAAAATTTTCTATATCCCTAACAGTCCACTTATTACTACTGCGGCCTATTAGGAACAAACTGAATTCACCATGTTACTGAGATTCGGCTCACGAAATTTTGATAAATCTTTAAAAGTACTCATATTACAAGAGCCTGCTACTGGGAAATAACCGAATTCACAAAGAAACAGTGTTTCAATTCATTTAAACGTTGCTCTATCTTGAATAACAAGCTTATTACATGCGATCCTATTGGGAACTTACATAATTCACCATGATACTTAGATTCGGTTACTTAAAATGTTGGTATATATTGAAAAGCACACTCGTAGAAGCATGTCCCATTGGGAACTCACTGAATTCCCCTAGAAAATTGAATTTCATTCGTGAAAATTTTTCTATATCCCGAACAGACCACTTATAAATATTGAGGCTAACTAGGAACTAACTGAATTCACCAAGTTACTGAGACTCGGCTCACCTAATTTTGATAAATCTTTAAAAGTACACTTATTACAAGAGCCTGCTACTGGGAACTAAGTAAATTCACAAAGAAACAGTGTTTCAGTTCGTTAAAACGTTGCTCTATCTTGAATAACAAGCTTATTACATGAGATCTTATACTTAACCTGCAGAATTAACCATGATACTTAGATTACGTTACTTAAAATGTTGCTATACATTGAAAAGCACACTCATACAAGCATGTCCCATTGGGAACTCAGTGAATTCGCCTAGGAATTTTGATTCCATTCGTGAAAATTTTTCCCTATCCCGAACAGTCCACTTATTACTACAGCGGCCTATTGGGAACTAACTTAATTCACCAATTTACTGAGATTCGGCTCACCAAATTTTGATAAATCTTTAAAAGTACACATATTACAAGAGCCTGCCCCTGGGATCTAACTGAATTCACATGGAAACATTGTATGTGTTCGTTAAAATTTTGCTCTATCTTGAATAACAAGCTTATTACATGCGATCCTATTCGGAACCTACAGTATTCACCATGATACTTAGAATTCGTTACTTAAAATGTTGCTATATATTGAAAAGCACACTCATACAAGCATGTCCCATTGGGAACTCACTGAATTCGCCTAGAAATTTTGATTCCATTCGTGAAAGTTTTTCTATATACTGAACAGTCCACTTAATACTACTGCGGCCTACTGGCAACTAACTGAATTCACCAAGTTACTGACATTCGGTTCACCAAATTTTGATAAATCTTTAAAAGTACACATATTACAAGAGCCTGCTACTGGGAACTAACTGAATTCACAAAGACACAGTGTTTCAGTTCGTTAAAACATTGCTCTATCTTGAATAACAAGCTTATTACATGCGTATCCTAGTGGGAACCTACTAAATTCACCATGATACTTAGATTCCGTTCCTTAAAATGATGCTATATATTGAAAAGCACACTCATACAAACATGTCCCATTCGGAACTCACTGAATTCGCCTAGAAATTTTGACTCAATTAGTGAAAATTTTTCTATATCCTGAACAGTCCACTTATTAGTACTGCGGTCTATTTGGAACTAAATGAATTCACAACGTTACTGAGATTCGGCCCCCCAAATTTTGATAAATCTTTAAAAGTACACATATTACAAGAGCCTGCAACTGGCACTAACTGAATTCACAATGAAACAGTGTTTCATTTCGTTAAAAAGTTGCTCTATCTTAAATAACATGCTTATTACATGCGATCCTATTGGGAACCTACAGACTTTACCATGATACTTAGATTCCGTTACTAAAAATGTTGCTATATATTGAAAAGCACACTCATAGAAGCATGTCCCAGTGGGAAATCACTGAATTCGCCTAGAAATTTTGATTCATTAGCATAAATTTTCCTATATCCCGAACAGTCCACTAATTACTGCGGCGGTCTATTGCGAACTAACCTATTTCACCAAGTTACTGAGATTCGGCTCACCAAATTATGTAAATCTTTAAAAGTACACATATTACAAGTGCCTGCTAGTGGGAATTAACTGAATTCTAAAGACACAGTGTTTCAGTTCGTTAAACTTTGCTCTATCTTGAATAACAAGCTTATTACATGCGATCCTGTTCTTAATCTGCAGAATTGACCATGATACTTAGATTACTTTACTTAAAATGTTGCTATACATTGAAAATCACACTCATACAAGCATGTCCCATTGGGAACTCACTGAATTCGCCTATAAATTTGGATTCCATTCGTGAAAATTTTTCTATATCCTGAACAGTCCACTGATTACTACTGTGGCCTACTGGCAACTAACTGAATTCATCAAGTTACTGAGATTCGGCTCACCAAATTTTGATAAATCTTTAAAAGTATACATATTACAAGAGCCTGCTACTGGGAACTAACTGAATTCACAAAGAAACAGTGTTTCAGTTCGTTAAAACGTTGCTCTATCTTGAATAACAAGCTTATTGCATGCGAATCCTATTGGCAAACTACTGAATTCACCATGATACTTAGATTACGTTCCTTAAAATGTTGCTATATATTGAAAAGCACACTCATACAAGCATGTCTCATTGGAAATTCACTGAATTCGCCCAGAAATTTTCATCCCATTATTGAAAATATTGCTATATCCCAAGCTGTCCACTTATTACTACTGTGGCCCATTGGGAACTAAATGAATTCACCAAGTTACTGAGATTATGCTCCCCAAATTTTGATAAATCTTTAAAAGTACACATATTACAAGAGCCTGCTACTGGGAACTAACTGAATTCACAACGAGACAGTGTTTCAGTTTGTTAAAACATGCTCTATCTTGAATAACAATCTTATTACTTCGAATCCTAGTGGGAACCTACTGAGTTCAACATGATACTTAGATTCTGTTACTTAAAATGTTGCTATATATTGAAAAGCACCCTCATACAAACATGTCCCATTGGGAACTCACTGATTTCGCCTAGAAATTTGACTCAATTCGTGAAAAATTTCTATATCCCTAACAGTCCACTTATTACTACTGCGGCCTATTGGGAACAAACGGAATTCACCAAGTTACTGAGATTCGGCTCACCAAATTTTGATAAATCTTTAAAAGTACACATATTACAAGAGCCTGCTACTGGGAACTAACTGAATTCACACAGAAAGAGTGTTTCAGTTCGTTAAAACGTTGCTCTATTTTGAATAACAAGCTTATACATGCGATCCTATTCTTAACCTGCAGAATTAACCATGATACTTATATTACGTTACTTAAAATGTTGCTATACATTGAAAAGCACACTCATACAAGCATGTCCCATTGGGAACTCACTGAATTCGCCTCGAAATTTTGATTCCATTCATCAAAATTTTTCTATATCCCGAACAGTCCAATTATTACTTCTGTGGCCTACTGGCAACTAACTGAATTCATTAAGTTACTGAGATTCGGCTCGCCAAATTTTTATAAATCTTTAAAAGTACACCTATTACAAGAGCCTGCTACTGGGAACTAAATGAATTCAGAATGAAACAGTGTTTCAGTTCGTTAAAACGTTGCTCTATCTTGAATAAGAAGCTTATTACATGCGAATCCTTTTGGGAAACTACAGAATTCACCATGATACTTAGATTCCGTTCCTTAATATGTTGCTATATATTGAAAAGCACACTCACACAAGCATGTCCCATTGGGAAGTCACTGAATTCGCATAGAAATTTTGATTCCATTCATGAAAATTTTTCTATTTCCCGAACAGACCACTTATGACTATTGCGGCTTACTCGGAACTAACTGAATTAACCAATTTATGAAGATTCAGCTCACCAAATTTTGTAAATCTTTTAAAGTACACATATTACAAGCGACTGCTACTGGGAACTAACTGAATTAACAAAGAAACAGTGTTAAATTCGTTAATCGTTGCTCTATGTTGAATAACAAGCTTATTACATATGATCTTATTGGGAACCTACAGAATTCACCATGGTACTTAGATTCCGTTACTTAAAATGTTGCTATATATTGAAAAGGACACTCATACAAGCATGTCCCATTGGGAACTCACTGAAGTCCCCTAGAATTTTTGTTTAATTCCTGAAAATTTTTCTATATCCTGAACAGACTACTTATAACTATTGCGGCTTACTAGGAACTAACTGAATTCATCAAGTTACTGAGATTCGGCACACCATATTTTGATAAATCTTTAAAAGTACACATATTTCAAGAGCCTGCTACTGGGAACTAACTGAATTCACAGTGAAACAGTGTTTCAGTTCGTTAAAACGTTGCTCTATCTGAAATAACAACCTTATAACATGCGATCCTACTGGGAACCTACAGAATTCACCATGATACTTAGATTCCGTTCCTTAAAATGTTGCTATATATTGAAAAGCACACTCATACAAGCATGTCCCACTGGGAACTCACTGAATTCTCTTAGAAATTTCGATTTAATTCGTGAAAATTTTTCTATATTCCGAACAGACTACTAATAACTATTGCGGCTTACTAGGAACTAACTTAATTCACCAACTTACTGAGACTCGGCTCACCTACTTTTGATAAATCTTTAAAAGTACCCATATTACAAGAGCCTGCTACAGGGAACTAACTGAATTCACAAAGAAACATTGTTTCTGTTCGTTAAAATGTTTCTTTATCTTGAATAATAAGCTTATTACATGCGATCCTATTCAGAACCTGCAGTATTCACCATGATACTTAGATTCCGTTAGTTAAAATGTTGCTATATATTGAAGAGCACACTCATACAAGTATGTACCATTGGGAACTCACTGAATTTGGCTAGAAATTTTTATTCCATTCGTGAAAATTTTTCTATATCCCGAATTGTCCACTTATTACTACTGCGGCTTATTGGGTACTAACTGAATTCACCGAGTTACTGAGATTCGGCTCACCAAATTTTGATAAATCTTTAAAAGTACACATATTACAAGAGCCTGCTACTGGGAAGTAACTGAATTCACAAAGATACAATGTTTCAGTTGTTAAAACGAGGCTCTATCTTGAATAACAAGCATATTACATGCGAATCCTATTGAGAACCTACTGAATACACCATGATACTTAGACTCTGTTCCTTTAAATGTTAATATATATTGAAAAGCACCCTCATAGAGGCATGTCCCATTGGGAACTCACAGAAATGGCCTAGAAATTTTGACTCCATTCGTGAAAATTTTTCTATATCCCGAACAGTCCACTTATTACAACTGCGGCTTATTGGGAACTAAGTGAATTAAAGAAGTTATTGAGATTCGGCTCACCAAATTTCGATAAATCTTTAAAAGTACAAAGATTAGAAGAGCCTGCTACTGGGAACTAACTGAGTTCACAGTTAAACAGTGTTACAGTTCGTTTAAACTTTGCTCTATGTTAAAGAAAAACCTATTACGTGCGATCCTATTGGAAACCTTCTGAATTCACCAAGATACTTAGATACCGTTCCTTAAAATGTTGCTATATATTGAAGAGCACACTCATACAAGCATGTCCCATTGGGAACTCACTGAATTTGCCTAGAAATTTTTATTCCATTCGTAAAATTTTTTATATCCCGAAGAGTCCACTTATTACTACTGCGGCTTATTGGGGACTAACTGAATTCACCAAGTTACTGAAATTCGGCTCACCAAATTTTGATAAATCTTTAAAACTATACATATTACAAGAGCCTGCTACTGTGAAGTAACTGAATTCACAAAGAGAAAATATTTCAGTTGTTAAAACTTTGCTCTATCTTGAATACAAACTTATTACATGCGAATCCTATTGGGAACCTACTGAATTCACCAGGATACTTAGACTGCGTTCCTTTAAATGTTACTATATATTGAAAAGCACCCTCATAGAAGCATGTCCCTTTGGGAACTCACTGAAATTGCCTAGAAATTTTGACTCAATTCGTGAATATTTTTCTGTATCGCGAACAGTCCACTTATTACAAGTGAGGCTTATTGGGAAATAACTGAATTAACCAAGTTACTGAGATTCGGCTCACCAAATTTCGATAAATCTTTAAAAGTACACACATTACAAGAGCCTGCTACTGGGAACTAACTGAGTTCACAATGAAACAGTGTTTCAGTTCGTTAAAACGTTGCTGTATCTTAAATAAAAACCTTATTACGTGCGATTCTATTGGGAACCTACAAAATTCACCATGATACTTAGATTCCGTTCCTTTAAATGCGGCTATATATTGAAAAGCACACTGATACAAGCATGTCCCATTGGGAACTCACTAAATTCGCCTAGAAATATTGATTAATTTGGGAAAATTTTTCTATATCCTGATCAGACTACTTATAACTATTAGGGCTTACATGGAACTAACTGAATTCACCAAGTTACTGAGATTCGGCTCACCAAATTTAGATAAATCTTTAAAAGTACATATATTACAAGAGCCTGCTACTGGGAACTAACTGAATTCACAATGAATCAGTGTTTCAGTTCGTTAAAAGGTTGCTCTAATTTGAATAACAAGCTAATACATGCGCATCCTATTGCGAAACTACTGAATTCACCATGTCACTTAGATTTCGTTACTTAAAATGTTGCTATATATTGAAAAGCACACTCATACAAGCATGTCCCATTGGGAATTCACTGACTTCGCCTAGGAATTTTGATTCAATTCGTGAAAAAATTATCTATATCCCGCACAGTCCATTTATTACTACTGCGGCCTTTTGGGAACTAACTGAATTCACCAAGTTACTGAGATTCGGCTCACCAAATTTTGACAAATCTTTAAAAGTACACATATTGCAAGAGCCTGCTACTGGGAACTATCTGAATTCACAAACAGACAGTGTTGCAGTTCGTTAAATAATTGCTCTATCTTAAATAACATGCTTATTACATGCGATCCTATTGGGAACCTACAGATTTCACCATGATACTTAGATTCCGTTACTTAAAATGTTGCTATATATTGAAAAGCACACTCATACAAGCATGTCCCATTGGGAACTCACTGAATTTGCCTAGAAATTTTGATTCAATTAGCATAAATTTTTCTATATCCCGTCAGTAATAAGTGGTTATTACTATTGCGGCCTACTAGGAACTAACTGAATTCAACAATTACTGAGATTCGGCTCACCAAATTTTTATAAATCTTTAAAAGTACACATATTACAAGTGCCAACTACTTGGAACTAACTGAATTCTAAAGACACAGTGTTTCATTTCGTTAAAATGTTGCTCTATCTTGAATAAAAAGCTTATCACATGCGATCCTATTCTTAACCTACAGAATTAACCATGATACGTAGATTACGTTACTTAAAATGTTGCTATACAATGAACAGCACACTCATACATGCACGTCCTATTGGGAACTCACTGAATTTCCTAGAAATTTTGATACCATTCTTCAAAATTATTCTATATCCCGAACAGTCCACTTATTACTACTGCGGCCTACTGGCTACTAACTGAATTCATCAAGTTACTGAGATTCGGCTCACCATATTTTTATAAATCTTTAAAAGTACACCTATTACAAGAGCCTGCTACTGGGAACTAACTCAATTCACAAAGAAACATTGTTTCAGTTCGTTAAAACTTTGCTCTTCTTGAATAACAAGCTTATTACATGCGAATCATATTGGGAAACTACTGAATTCACCATGATACTTAGATTCCGTTCCTTAAATTGTTGCGGTATATTGAAAAGCACACTCATACAAGCATGTCCCATTGGGAACTCACTGAATTTGCCTAGAAATGTTCATTCCATTCATGAAAATTTTTCTATTTCCCGAACAGTCCTCTTATAACTATTGCGGCTTACAAGGAACTAACTGAATTAAGCAAGTTAGTGAGATTCGGCTCACCAACTTTTGTTAATCTTTAAAAGTACACATATTACAAGAGCCTGCTACTGGGAAATAACTGAATTCACAAAGAAACAGTGTTTCAATTCCTCAAACGTTGCTCTATGTTGAATAACAAGCTTATTACATACGATCCTATTGGGAACCTACAGAATTCACCATGATACTTAGATTCCGTTACTTAAAATGTTGCTATATATTGAAAAGCACACACATACAAGCATGTCCCATTGGTAACTCACTGAATTCTCTTAGAAATTTAATTTAATTCCTGAAAATTTTTCTATATCCCGAAGAGACCACTTATAACTATTGCGGCTTACTGGGAAATAATTGAATTCACCAAGTTATTGAGATTCGGCTCACCAAATTTTGATAATTCTTTAAAAGTACACATATTGGGGTTGGGGATTTAGCTCAGTGGTAGAGCGCTTCCCTAGGAAGCACAAGGTCTTGATTTCGGTCCCCAGCTCCAAAAAAAAAAAAAAAGAACCAAAAAAAAGTACACATATTACAAGAGCCTGCTACTGGGAACTAACTGAATTTACAAAAATTCAGTGTTTCATTTCGTTAAAACTTTGCTCTAATTTGAATAACAGGCTTCTAAATGCGATCCTATTGGGAAACTACTGAATTAACCTTGATACTTAGATACCGTTCCTTAAAATGTTGCTATATATTGAAAATCACCCTCATACAAGCATGTGCCAATGGGTACTCACTGAATCCTCCTAGAAATTATGATTCAATACGTGAAAATTTTTTTATATCCCGAAGAGTCCACTTATTACTACTGCGGCTTATTGGGGACTAACTGAATTCACCAAGTTACTGATATTCGGCTCACCAAATTTTGATAAATCTTTAAAAGTACACATATTACAAGAGCCTGCTACTGGGAAATAACTGAATTCACAGTGAAACAGTGTTTCAGTTCGTAAAAACGTGCTCTATGTGAAATAACAACCTTATTACATGCGATCCTACTGGGAACCTACAGAATTCACCATGATACTTAGATTCCGTTCCTTAAAATGTTGCTATATATTGAAGAGCACACTCATACAAGCATGTCCCATTGGGAACTCACTGAATTTGCCTAGAAATTTTTATTCCATTCGTGAAAATTTTTCTATATCCCGAAGTGTCCACTTATTTCTACTGCGGCTTTTTGGGGACTAACTGAATTCACCAAGTTACTGAGATTCGGCTCACCAAATTTTGATAAATATTTAAAAGTACACATATTACAAGAGCCTGCTACTGGGAAGTAACTGAATTCACAAAGATACAATGTTTCAGTTGTTAAAACGGTGCTCTATCTTGAATAAAAAGCATATGACATGCGAATGCTATTGAGAACCTACTGAATACACCATGATACTTAGACTCTTTTCCTTTTAATGTTACTGTATATTGAAAAGCACCCTCATAGAAGCATGTCCCATTGGGAACTCACTGAAATGGCCTAGAAATTTTGACTCAATTCGTGAAAATTTTTCTACATCCCGAACTGTCCACTTATTACAACTGCGGCTTATTGGGAACTAAGTGAATTAAAGAAGTTATTGAGATTCGGCTCACCAAATTTCGATAAATCTTTAAAAGTACAAAGATTACAAGAGCCTGCTACTGGGAACTAACTGAGTTCACATTCAAACAGTGTTACAGTTCATTAAAATGTTGCTCTATCTTAAAGAAAAACTATTACGTGCGATCCTATTGGAAACCTACAGAATTCACCATGATACTTAGATTCCTTTCCTTTAAATGTTGCTATATATTGGAAAGCACACTCATACAAGCATGTCCCATTGGGAACTCACTGAATTTTGACAAATATTTAAAAGTACACATATTACAAGAGCCTGCTACTGGGAACTAACTGAATTCAAAAAGGAACAGTGTTTCAATTCGTTAAAACGTTGCTCACTCTTGAATAACAAGCTTATTACATGCGATATTGTTCGGAACCTACTGAATTCAACATGATACTTAGAATCTGTGCCTTAAAATGTTGCTATATATTTAAAAGCACACTCATACAAGCATGTACCATTGGGAACTCACTGAATTACCCTAGAAATTTTGATTCCATTCGTGAAAATTTTTCTATATCCCTAACAGTCCACTTATTACTACTGCGGCCTACTGGCAACAAACTGAATTCATCACGTTACTGAGATTCGGCTCAGCAAATTTTGATAAATCTTTAAAAGTACACATATTACTAGAGCCTGCTACTGGGAACTAACTGAATTCACAAGGATACAGTGATTCACTTCGTTAAAACTTTGCTCTACCTTGAATAACAAGCTTATTACATGAGAATCCTATTGGGAACGTACTGAATTCACCATGATACTTAGATTCCGTTCCTTAAAATGTTGCTATATATTGAAAAGCACTTTCATACAAGCATGGCCCATTGGGTATTCACTGAATTCGCGTAGAAATTTTGACTGTATTCGTGAAAATTTTTCTATATACCGAACAGTCCACTTATAACTACTGCGGCCTACTGGCAACTAACTGAATTCATCAAGTTACTGAGATTCGGCTCACCAAATTTTGATAAATCTTTAAAAGTACACATATTACAAGAGCCTGCTACTGGGAACTAACTGAATTCACAAGGATACAGTGTATCAGTTCGTTAAAACTTTGCTCTATCTTGATTTCTAATTTTATTCTCTTTTTTCCGGAGCTGTGAACCGAACCCAGGGCCTTGCGCTTGCTAAGCAAGCGCTCTACCACTGAGCTATATTCTCAACCTGTATCTTGACTAACAAGCTTATTATATGTGAATCCTAGTTGGAACCTACGGAATACACCATGATATTTAGATTCCGTTCCTTAAAATGTTGCTACATATTGAAAAGCACCCTCATACAAGCATGTCCCATTGGTAATTCACTGAATTCGCCTAGAAATTTTGACTCAATTCGTGAAAATTTTCCTATATCCCGAACAGTCCACTTATAAACACGGCGGCCTTTGGAAGTAACTTAATTCACCAAGTTACTGAGATTAGGCTCACCATATTTTGATAAATCTTTAAAAGTACACGTATTATAAGAGCCTGCTACTGGGAACTAACAGAATTCACAAAGAAACAGTGTTTCAATTCGTTAAAACGTTGCTCTACCTTGAATAACAAGCTTATTACTTGCGATCCTATTGGGAACCTAAAAAATTCAAAATGATATTTAGATTCCGTTACTTAAAATGTTGCTATATATTGAAAAGCACACTCATACAAGCATGTCCCATTGGGAACTCACTGAATACGCCTAGCAATTTTGATTCCATTCGTGAAAGTTTTTCTATATCCCGAACAGTCCACTTATTACTACTGCGGCCTACTGACAACTAACTGAATAATTCAAGTTATTGAGATTAGGCTCACCAAATTTTTATAAATCTTTAAAAGTACACATATTACAAGAGCCTGCTAATGTGATCTAACTGAATTCACAAAGAGACAGTGTTTCAGTTCGTTAAAACGTTGCTCTATCTTGAATAACAAGCTTATCACATGCGAATCCTATTGGAAAACTACTGAATTCCCATGATACTTAGATTCCGTTCCTTAAAAGGTTGGTTTATATTGAAAAGCACACTCATACAAGCATGTCCCACTGGTAACTCACTGAATTCGCCTAGAAATTTTGATTCCAGTATAGAAAATTTTTCTATGTCCTGAGCAGTCCACTTATTACTACTGCGGTCTATTGTGACCTAACGGAATTCACCAAGTTACTGAGATTCGGCACCCCAACTTTTGTTAAATCTTTAAAAATATACAAATTACAAGAGCCTGCTACTGGGAACTATCTGAATTCACAAAGAGACAGTGTTTCAGTTCGTTAAAACGTTGCTCTATCTTGAATAACAAGCTTATTACATTCGAATCCTAGTGGGAACTTACTGAATTCACCAGGATACTTAGATTCCGTTTTTTAAAATGTTGCTATATATTGAATAGCACAGTCATACAAGCATGTCCCATTGGGAACTCACTGAATACACATAGAAATTTTGAATCAATTCGTGAAAATTTTTCTATATCCCGAATAGTCCACTTATTACTTCTCAAGCATATTGGGAACTAAATGAATTCACCACGTTACTGAGAGTCAGCCCTCCAAATTTTGACAAATCTTCAAAACTAGACATATTACAAGAGCCTGCTACTGGGAACTAACTGAATTCACAAAGAAACAGTGTTTCAGTTTGTTAAAACGTTGCTCTATCTTGAATAACAAGCTTATTACGTGCGATCTTATTGGGAACCTACAGAATTCACCATGATACTTAGATTCCGTTACTTAAAATGTTGTTATACATTGAAAAGCACACTCATACAATCATGTCCCATTGGGAACTCACTGAATTCACCTAGAAATTTTGATTCCATTCGTGAAAATTTTTCTACATCCCGAACAGTCCACTTATTACTACTGCGGCCTACTGGCACTAACTGAATTCAACAAGTTACTGAGATTCGGCTCACCAAATTTTGATAAATCTTTAAAAGTACACATATTAAAAGAGTCTGCTAATGGGGACTAACTGAATTCACATAGCAACAGTGTTTCAGTTCGTTAAAACGTTGCTCTATCTTGAAGAAGAAGCTTATTACTTGCGATCCTATTGGGAACCTACAGAATTCACAATGATACTTAGATTCCGTTCCTTAAACTGTTGCTATATATTGAAAAGCACACTATACAAGCATGTCCCATTGGGACCTCACTGAATTCGCCTAGAAATTTTGATTCAATTCGTGAAAATTTTTAAAGATCCCGAACAGTCCACTTATTAATCCTGCGGCCTATTGGGAACTAACTGAATTCACCATGTTACTTAGATTTGGCTCACCAAATATTGATAAATCTTTAAAAGTACGCATATTACAAGGGCCTGCTACTGGGACCTAACTGAATTCACAAAGAGACAGTGTTTCAGTTCGTTAAACCGTTGCTCTATCTTGAATAACATGCTTATTACATGCGAAACCTATTGGGAACCTACTGAATTCATCATGATACTTAGATTCGGTGCCTTAAAATGTTGCTATATATTAAAAAGCACACTCATACAAGCATGTCCCATTGGGAATTCACTGAATTCGCCTAGAAATTTTGACTCAATTCGTGAAAATTTTTCTATATCCTGAACAGTCCACTTATTACCACTGTGGCCTATTGGGAAATAACTGAATTCACCACGTTACTGAGATTCGGCTCACCATATTTTGTAATTCTTAAAAGTACACATATTACAAGAGCCTGCTACTGGGAACTAACTGAATTCACAAAGAAACAGTGTTTCAGTTCGTTAAAACTTTGCTCTAACTTGAATAACAAGCTTATTACATGCGATCCCATTCTTAACCTACAGAATTCACCAATATACTTAGATTCCGTTACTTAACATGTTGCTATACATTGAAAAGCACACTCATACAAGCATGTCCCACTGGTAACTCACTGAATTCGCCTAGAAATTTTGATTCCATTATTGAAAATTTTTCTATGTCCTCAGCAGTCCACTTATTACTACTGCGGTCTATTGGGACCTAAAGGAATTCACCAAGTTACTGAGATTCGACACCCCAACTTTTGATAAATCTTTAAAAATATACAAATTACAAGAGCCTGCTACTGGGAACTATCTGAATTCACAAAGAGACAGTGTTTCAGTTTGTTAAAACGTTGCTCTATCATGAATAAAAAGCTTATTACATTCGAATCCTAGTGGGAACCTACTGAATTCACCATGATACTTAGATTCCGTTCTTTGAAATGTTGCTATATATTGAATAACACAGTCATACAAGCATGTCCCATTGGGAACTCACTGAATACACGTAGAAATTTTGACTCAATTCGTAAAAATTTTTCTATATCCCGAATAGTCTTCTTATTAATTTTCCGTCCTATTTGGAACTAAATGAATTTACCACGTTACTGAGAGTCAGCCCCCCAAATTTTGATAAGTCTTCAAAACTACACATATTACAAGAGCCTGCTACTGGGAACTAACTGAATTCACAAAGAAACAGTGTTTCCGTTCGTTAAAACGTTGCTCACTCTTGAATAACAAGCTTATTACATGCGATATTGTTGGGAACCTACTGAATTCAACATGATACTTAGAATCCGTGCCTTAAAATGTTGCTATATATTTAAAAGCACACTCATACAAGCATCTCCCATTGGGAACTCCCTGAATTACCCTAGATATTTTGATTCCATTCGTGAAAATTTTTCTATATCCCGAACAGTCCACTTATTACTACTGCGGCCTACTGGCAACTAACTGAATTCATCAAGTTACTGAGATTCGGCTCAGCAAATTTTGATAAAGTTTTAAAAGTACACATATTACAAGAGCCTGCTACTGGGAACTAACTGAATTCACAAGGATACAGTGATTCACTTCGTTAACACTTTGCTCTATCTTGAATAACAAGCTTATTACATGAGAATCCTATTGGCAACGTACTGAATTCACCATGATACTTAGATTTCGTTACTTAAAATGTTGCTATATATTGAAAAGCACCCTCATACAAACATGGCCCATTGGGTATTCACTGAATTCGCGTAGAAATTTTGACTGAATTCGTGAAAATTTTTCTATATCCCAAACAATCCACTTATTACTACTGTGGCCTATTGGGAACTAAATGAATGCACCAGGTTACTGAAATTCGGCTCAGCAAATTTTGAAAAATCTTTAAAAGTACACATATTACAAGAGCCTGCTACTAGGAATTAACTGAATTCACAAAGAAACAGTGTTTCAATTCGTTAAAACGTTGCTCTCTCTTGAATAACAAGCTTATTACATGCGATATTATTGGGAACCTACTGAATTCAACCTGATAGTTAGAATCCGTGCCAAAATGTTGCTATATATTTAAAAGCACACTCATAGAAGCATGTCCCATTGGGAACTCACTGAATTATCGTAGAAATTTTGATTCCATTCATGAAAATTTTTCTATATCCCGAACAGTCCACTTATTACTACTGCGGCCTACTGGCAACTAACTGAATTCACCAAGTTACTGAGATTCGCCTCACCAATTTTGATAAATCTTTAAAAGTACACATATTACAAGAGCCTGCTACTGGGAACTAACTGAATTCACAAGGATACAGTGTTTCAGTTCGTTAAAACTTTGCTCTATCTTGAATAACAAGCTTATTACATGTGAATTCTAGTGGGAACCTACGGAATTCAACATGATACTTAGATTCCGTTCCTTAAAATGTTGCTACATATTGAAAGGCACCCTCATGCAAGCATGTCCCATTAGGAATTCAGTTAATTCGCCTAGAAATTTTGACTCAATTCGTGAAAATTTTTCTATATCCTGAACAGTCCACCTATTACTACTGCGGCCTATTGGGAACTAACTGAATTCACCAAGTTACTGAGAAACGGCTCACCATATTTTGATAATTCTTAAAAGTACACATATTACAAGAGCCTGCTACTGGGAACTAACTGAATTCACAAAGAAACAGTGTTTCAGTTCGTTAAAACGTTGCTCTATCTTGAATAACAAGCTTATTACATGCGATCCTATTCTTAACCTACAGAATTCACCAATATACTTGGATTCCGTTACTTATAATGTTGCTATACATTGAAAAGCACACTCATACAAGCATGTCCCATTGGGAACTCACTGAATTCGCCTACAGATTTTGATTCCATTCGTGACATTTTTTCTATATCCCAAACAGTCCACTTATTACTAATGCGGCCTACTGGCAACTAACTCTATTCATCAAGTTACTGAGATTAGGCTCACAAAATTTTGAAAATCTTTAGAATTACACATACTACAAGAGCCTGCTACTGAGAATTAACTGAATTCACAACGAAACAGTGATTCACTTCGTTAAAATTTTGCTCTATCTTGAATAACATGCTTATTACATGAGAATCCTTTTGGGAACGTACTGAATTCACCATGATTGTTAGATTCCCTTCCTTAAAATGTTGCTATATATGGAAAGCACCCTCATACAAGCATGTCCCATTGGGTATTCAATGAATTCGCGTAGAAATTTTGCCTGAATTCGTGAAAATTTTTCTATATCCCAAACAGTCCACTTATTACTACTGTGTCCTGTTGGGAACTAACTGAATGCACTAAGTTACTGAGATTCGGCTCACCATATTTTGATAAATCTTTAAAAGTACACATATTACAAGAACCTGCTACTGGGAACTAACAGAGTTCATAAAGAAACAGTGTTTCAATTCGTTAAAACGTTGCTCTACCTTGAATAACAAGCTTATTACTTGCGATCCTATTGGGAACCTAAAAAATTCAAAATGATATTTAGATTCCGTTACTTAAAATGTTGCTATATATTGAAAAGCACACTCATACAAGCATGTCGATTGGGAACTCACTGAATTCGCCTAGCAAATTTGATTCCATTCGTGAAAATTTTTCTATATCCCGAACAGTCCACTTATTACTACTGCGGCCTACTGACAACTAACGGAATTTATTAAAGTTATTGAGATTTGGCTCACCAAATTTTTATAATTCTTTAAAAGTACACATATTACAAGAGCCTGCTAATGTGATCTAACTGAATTCACAAACAGACAGTGTTTCAGTTCGTTAAATCGTTGCTCCATCTTGAATAAAAAGCTTATTAAATTCGAATCCTAGTGGGAACCTACTGAATTCACCTAGATACTTAGATTCTGTTCTTAAAATGTTGCTATATATTGAAGAGCACAGTCATACAAGCATGTCCCATTGGGAACTCAGTGAATACACGTAGAAATTTTGACTCAATTCATGAAAATTTTTCTATATCCCGAATAGTCCACTTATCACTTCTCCGGCCTATTGGGAACTAAATAAATTCACCACGTTACTGAGAGTCGGCCCCCCAAATTTTGATAAATCTTCAAAACTACACATATTACAAGAGCCTGCTCCTGGAAACTAACTGAATTCACAAAGAAACAGTGTTTCAGTTCGTTAAAACGTTGCTCTACCTTGAATAACAAGCTTATTACATGCGATATGGTTGGGAACCTACTGAATTCACCATGATACTTAGAATCCGTGCCTTAAAATGTTGCTATATATTTAAAAGCACACTCATACAAGCATGTCCCATTGGGAACTCACTGAATACGCCTAGCAATTTTGATTCCATTCGTGAAAATTTTTCTATATCCCGAACAGTCCACTTATTACTACTGCGGCCTACTGGCAACTAACTGAATTCATCAAGTTACTGAGATTCGGCTCAGCAAATTTTGATAAAGTTTTAAAAGTACACATATTACAAGAGCCTGCTACTGGGAACTAACTGAATTCACAAGGATACAGTGATTCACTTCGTTAACACTTTGCTCTATCTTGAATAACAAGCTTATTACATGAGAATCCTATTGGCAACGTACTGAATTCACCATGATACTTAGATTTCGTTACTTAAAATGTTGCTATATATTGAAAAGCACCCTCATACAAACATGGCCCATTGGGTATTCACTGAATTCGCGTAGAAATTTTGACTGAATTCGTGAAAATTTTTCTATATCCCAAACAATCCACTTATTACTACTGTGGCTTATTGGGAACTAAATGAATGCACCAGGTTACTGAAATTCGGCTCAGCAAATTTTGAAAAATCTTTAAAAGTACACATATTACAAGAGCCTGCTACTAGGAATTAACTGAATTCACAAAGAAACAGTGTTTCAATTCGTTAAAACGTTGCTCTCTCTTGAATAACAAGCTTATTACATGCGATATTATTGGGAACCTACTGAATTCAACCTGATACTTAGAATCCGTGCCAAAATGTTGCTATATATTTAAAAGCACACTCATAGAAGCATGTCCCATTGGGAACTCACTGAATTATCGTAGAAATTTTGATTCCATTCATGAAAATTTTTCTATATCCCGAACAGTCCACTTATTACTACTGCGGCCTACTGGCAACTAACTGAATTCACCAAGTTACTGAGATTCGCCTCACCAATTTTGATAAATCTTTAAAAGTACACATATTACAAGAGCCTGCTACTGGGAACTAACTGAATTCACAAGGATACAGTGTTTCAGTTCGTTAAAACTTTGCTCTATCTTGAATAACAAGCTTATTACATGTGAATTCTAGTGGGAACCTACGGAATTCAACATGATACTTAGATTCCGTTCCTTAAAATGTTGCTACATATTGAAAGGCACCCTCATGCAAGCATGTCCCATTAGGAATTCAGTTAATTCGCCTAGAAATTTTGACTCAATTCGTGAAAATTTTTCTATATCCTGAACAGTCCACCTATTACTACTGCGGCCTATTGGGAACTAACTGAATTCACCAAGTTACTGAGAAACGGCTCACCATATTTTGATAATTCTTAAAAGTACACATATTACAAGAGCCTGCTACTGGGAACTAACTGAATTCACAAAGAAACAGTGTTTCAGTTCGTTAAAACGTTGCTCTATCTTGAATAACAAGCTTATTACATGCGATCCTATTCTTAACCTACAGAATTCACCAATATACTTGGATTCCGTTACTTATAATGTTGCTATACATTGAAAAGCACACTCATACAAGCATGTCCCATTGGGAACTCACTGAATTCGCCTACAGATTTTGATTCCATTCGTGACATTTTTTCTATATCCCAAACAGTCCACTTATTACTAATGCGGCCTACTGGCAACTAACTCTATTCATCAAGTTACTGAGATTAGGCTCACAAAATTTTGAAAATCTTTAGAATTACACATACTACAAGAGCCTGCTACTGAGAATTAACTGAATTCACAACGAAACAGTGATTCACTTCGTTAAAATTTTGCTCTATCTTGAATAACATGCTTATTACATGAGAATCCTTTTGGGAACGTACTGAATTCACCATGATTGTTAGATTCCCTTCCTTAAAATGTTGCTATATATGGAAAGCACCCTCATACAAGCATGTCCCATTGGGTATTCAATGAATTCGCGTAGAAATTTTGCCTGAATTCGTGAAAATTTTTCTATATCCCAAACAGTCCACTTATTACTACTGTGTCCTGTTGGGAACTAACTGAATGCACTAAGTTACTGAGATTCGGCTCACCATATTTTGATAAATCTTTAAAAGTACACATATTACAAGAACCTGCTACTGGGAACTAACAGAGTTCATAAAGAAACAGTGTTTCAATTCGTTAAAACGTTGCTCTACCTTGAATAACAAGCTTATTACTTGCGATCCTATTGGGAACCTAAAAAATTCAAAATGATATTTAGATTCCGTTACTTAAAATGTTGCTATATATTGAAAAGCACACTCATACAAGCATGTCGATTGGGAACTCACTGAATTCGCCTAGCAAATTTGATTCCATTCGTGAAAATTTTTCTATATCCCGAACAGTCCACTTATTACTACTGCGGCCTACTGACAACTAACGGAATTTATTAAAGTTATTGAGATTTGGCTCACCAAATTTTTATAATTCTTTAAAAGTACACATATTACAAGAGCCTGCTAATGTGATCTAACTGAATTCACAAACAGACAGTGTTTCAGTTCGTTAAATCGTTGCTCCATCTTGAATAAAAAGCTTATTAAATTCGAATCCTAGTGGGAACCTACTGAATTCACCTAGATACTTAGATTCTGTTCTTAAAATGTTGCTATATATTGAAGAGCACAGTCATACAAGCATGTCCCATTGGGAACTCAGTGAATACACGTAGAAATTTTGACTCAATTCATGAAAATTTTTCTATATCCCGAATAGTCCACTTATCACTTCTCCGGCCTATTGGGAACTAAATAAATTCACCACGTTACTGAGAGTCGGCCCCCCAAATTTTGATAAATCTTCAAAACTACACATATTACAAGAGCCTGCTCCTGGAAACTAACTGAATTCACAAAGAAACAGTGTTTCAGTTCGTTAAAACGTTGCTCTACCTTGAATAACAAGCTTATTACATGCGATATGGTTGGGAACCTACTGAATTCACCATGATACTTAGAATCCGTGCCTTAAAATGTTGCTATATATTTAAAAGCACACTCATACAAGCATGTCCCATTGGGAACTCACTGAATACGCCTAGCAATTTTGATTCCATTCGTGAAAGTTTTTCTATATCCCGAACAGTCCACTTATTACTACTGCGGCCTACTGACAACTAACTGAATAATTCAAGTTATTGAGATTAGGCTCACCAAATTTTTATAAATCTTTAAAAGTACACATATTACAAGAGCCTGCTAATGTGATCTAACTGAATTCACAAAGAGACAGTGTTTCAGTTCGTTAAAACGTTGCTCTATCTTGAATAACAAGCTTATCACATGCGAATCCTATTGGAAAACTACTGAATTCCCATGATACTTAGATTCCGTTCCTTAAAAGGTTGGTTTATATTGAAAAGCACACTCATACAAGCATGTCCCACTGGTAACTCACTGAATTCGCCTAGAAATTTTGATTCCAGTATAGAAAATTTTTCTATGTCCTGAGCAGTCCACTTATTACTACTGCGGTCTATTTTGACCTAACGGAATTCACCAAGTTACTGAGATTCGGCACCCCAACTTTTGATAAATCTTTAAAAATATACAAATTACAAGAGCCTGCTACTGGGAACTATCTGAATTCACAAAGAGACAGTGTTTCAGTTCGTTAAAACGTTGCTCTATCTTGAATAACAAGCTTATTACATTCGAATCCTAGTGGGAACTTACTGAATTCACCAGGATACTTAGATTCCGTTTTTTAAAATGTTGCTATATATTGAATAGCACAGTCATACAAGCATGTCCCATTGGGAACTCACTGAATACACATAGAAATTTTGAATCAATTCGTGAAAATTTTTCTATATCCCGAATAGTCCACTTATTACTTCTCAAGCATATTGGGAACTAAATGAATTCACCACGTTACTGAGAGTCAGCCCTCCAAATTTTGACAAATCTTCAAAACTAGACATATTACAAGAGCCTGCTACTGGGAACTAACTGAATTCACAAAGAAACAGTGTTTCAGTTTGTTAAAACGTTGCTCTATCTTGAATAACAAGCTTATTACGTGCGATCTTATTGGGAACCTACAGAATTCACCATGATACTTAGATTCCGTTACTTAAAATGTTGTTATACATTGAAAAGCACACTCATACAATCATGTCCCATTGGGAACTCACTGAATTCACCTAGAAATTTTGATTCCATTCGTGAAAATTTTTCTACATCCCGAACAGTCCACTTATTACTACTGCGGCCTACTGGCACTAACTGAATTCAACAAGTTACTGAGATTCGGCTCACCAAATTTTGATAAATCTTTAAAAGTACACATATTAAAAGAGTCTGCTAATGGGGACTAACTGAATTCACATAGCAACAGTGTTTCAGTTCGTTAAAACGTTGCTCTATCTTGAAGAAGAAGCTTATCACTTGCGATCCTATTGGGAACCTACAGAATTCACAATGATACTTAGATTCCGTTCCTTAAACTGTTGCTATATATTGAAAAGCACACTATACAAGCATGTCCCATTGGGACCTCACTGAATTCGCCTAGAAATTTTGATTCAATTCGTGAAAATTTTTAAAGATCCCGAACAGTCCACTTATTAATCCTGCGGCCTATTGGGAACTAACTGAATTCACCATGTTACTTAGATTTGGCTCACCAAATATTGATAAATCTTTAAAAGTACGCATATTACAAGGGCCTGCTACTGGGACCTAACTGAATTCACAAAGAGACAGTGTTTCAGTTCGTTAAACCGTTGCTCTATCTTGAATAACATGCTTATTACATGCGAAACCTATTGGGAACCTACTGAATTCACCATGATACTTAGATTTTGTTCCTTAAAATGTTGCTATATATTGCAAAGCACACTCATACAAGCATGTCCCATTGGGAATTCACTGAATCCTCCTGAATATTTTGATTCCATTCGTGAAAATTTTTCTATATCCCGTGCACTTCTTTATTAGCATTGGGGGCTATTGGGAACTAACAGGTTTCACTTAGTTACTGAGATTCGGCTCACCAATTTTGATAAATCTTTAAAATACACATATTAGAAGAGCCTGCTACTTGGAACTAACTGAATTGACAAAGCAACAGTGTTTCAGTTCGTTAAAACTTTGCTCCATCTTGAATAAGAAGCTTATTACATGCGAATCCTATTGGGAAACTACTGAATTCACCATGATACTTAGATTCCGTTCCTTGAAATGTTGCTATATATTGAAAAGCACACTCATACAAGCATGTCCCATTAGGAACTCACTGAAATCGCCTAGAAATTTTGATTCCATTCGTGAAAATTTTTCTATATCCCGTACAGTGCCTTCAATACTATTGCGGCCTATTTGAAACTAACTGAATTCACCCAGTTACTGAGATTCGGCTCAGGAAATTGTAATAAATCTTTAAAAGTACACATATTACGATAGCCTGCTACTGCGAATTAATTGAATTCACAAAGAAACAGTGTTTCAGTTCGTTAAAACTTTGCTCTATGTTGAATAACAAGCTTATTACATGAGAATCCTTTTGGGAACCTACTGAATTCACCATGATACTTAGATTCGGTGCCTTAAAATGTTGCTATATATTAAAAAGCACACTCATACAAGCATGTCCCATTGGGAATTCACTGAATTCGCCTAGAAATTTTGACTCAATTCGTGAAAATTTTTCTATATCCTGAACAGTCCACCTATTACTACTGCGGCCTATTGGGAACTAACTGAATTCACCAAGTTACTGAGAAACGGCTCACCATATTTTGATAATTCTTAAAAGTACACATATTACAAGAGCCTGCTACTGGGAACTAACTGAATTCACAAAGAAACAGTGTTTCAGTTCGTTCAAACGTTGCTCTAACTTGAATAACAAGCTTATTACATGCGATCCTATTCTTAACCTACAGAATTCACCAATATACTTGGATTCCGTTACTTATAATGTTGCTATACATTGAAAAGCACACTCATACAAGCATGTCCCATTGGGAACTCACTGAATTCGCCTACAGATTTTGATTCCATTCGTGACATTTTTTCTATATCCCAAACAGTCCACTTATTACTAATGCGGCCTACTGGCAACTAACACTATTCATCAAGTTACTGAGATTCGGCTCACAAAATTTTGAAAATCTTTAGAATTACATATACTACAAGAGCCTGCTACTGAGAATTAACTGAATTCACAACGAAACAGTGATTCACTTCGTTAAAATTTTGCTCTATCTTGAATAACATGCTTATTACATGAGATTCCTTTCGGGAACGTACTGAATTCACCATGATTGTTAGATTCCCTTCCTTAAAATGTTGCTATATATGGAAAGCACCCTCATACAAGCATGTCCATTGGGTATTCACTGAATTCGCGTAGAAATTTTGCCTGAATTCGTGAAAATTTTTCTATATCCCAAACAGTCCACTTATTACTACTGCGTCCTATTGGGAACTAACTGAATGCACCAAGTTACTGAGATTCGGCTCACCATATTTTGATAAATCTTTAAAAGTACACATATTACAAGAACCTGCTACTGGGAACTAACAGAATTCACAAAGAAACAGTGTTTCAATTCGTTAAAACGTTGCTCTACCTTGAATAACAAGCTTATTACTTGCGATCCTATTGGGAACCTAAAAAATTCAAAATGATATTTAGATTCCGTTACTTAAAATGTTGCTATATATAGAAAACCACACTCATACAAGCATGTCGATTGGGAACTCACTGAATTCGCCTAGCAAATTTGATTCCATTCGTGAAAATTTTTCTATATCCCGAACAGTCCACTTATTACTACTGCGGCCTACTGACAACTAACGGAATTATTAAAGTTATTGAGATTTGGCTCACCAAATTTTTATAATTCTTTAAAAGTACACATATTACAAGAGCCTGCTAATGTGATCTAACTGAATTCACAAACAGACAGTGTTTCAGTTCTTTAAGTCGTTGCTCCATCTTGAATAAAAAGCTTATTAAATTCGAATCCTAGTGGGAACCTACTGAATTCACCATGATACTTAGATTCCGTTCTTTGAAATGTTGCTATATATTGAATAGCACAGTCATACAAGCATGTCCCATTGGGAACTCACTGAATACACGTAGAAATTTTGACTCAATTCGTAAAAATTTTTCTATATCCCGAATAGTCCACTTATCACTTCTCCGGCCTATTGGGAACTAAATGAATTCACCACGTTACTGAGAGTCGGCCCCACAAATTTTGATAAATCTTCAAAACTACACATATTACAAGAGCCTGCTACTGGAAACTAACTGAATTCACAAAGAAACAGTGTTTCAGTTAGTTAAAACGTTGCTCACTCTTGAATAACAAGCTTATTACATGCGATATGGTTGGGAACCTACTGAATTCACCATGATACTTAGAATCCGTGCCTTAAAATGTTGCTATATATTTAAAAGCACACTCATACAAGCATGTCCCATTGGGAACTCACTGAATTACCCTAGAAATTTTGATTCCATTCGTGAAAATTTTTCTATATCCCGAACAGTCCACTTATTACTACTGCGGCCTACTGGCAACTAACTGAATTCATCAAGTTACTGAGATTCGGCTCAGCAAATTTTGATAAAGTTTTAAAAGTACACATATTACAAGAGCCTGCTACTGGGAACTAACTGAATTCACAAGGATACAGTGATTCACTTCGTTAAAACATTGCTCTATCTTGAATAACAAGCTTATTACATGAGAATCCTATTGGCAACGTACTGAATTCACCATGATACTTAGATTTCGTTACTTAAAATGTTGCTATATATTGAAAAGCACCCTCATACAAACATGGCCCATTGGGTATTCACTGAATTCGCGTAGAAATTTTGCCTGAATTCGTGAAAATTTTTCTACATCCCGAACAGTCCACTTATTACTACTGCGGCCTATTGGGAACTAACTGAATGCACCAAGTTACTGAGATTCGGCTCACCATATTTTGATAAATCTTTAAAAGTACACATATTACAAGAACCTGCTACTGGGAGCTAACAGAATTCACAAAGAAACAGTGTTTCAATTTGTTAAAACGTTGCTCTATCTTGAATAACAAGCTTATTACTTGCGATCCTATTGGGAACCTACAGATTTAAAAATGATATTTAGATTCCGTTACTTAAAATGTTGCTATATATAGAAAACCACACTCATACAAGCATGTCGATTGGGCACTCACTGAATTCGCCTAGCAATTTTGATTCCATTCGTGAAAATTTTTCTATATCCCGAACAGTCCACTTATTAATACTGCGGCCTAATGACAACTAACTGAATTATTCAAGTTATTGAGATTCGGGTCACCAAATTTTTATAAATCTTTAAAAGTACACATATTACAAGAGCCTGCTAATGTGATCTAACTGAATTCACAAAGAGACAGTGTTTCAGTTCGTTAAATCGTTGCTCCATCTTGAATAAAAAGCTTATTACATTCGAATCCTAGTGGGAACCTACTGAATTCACCTAGATACTTAGATTCCGTTCTTTAAAATGTTGCTATATATTGAATAGCACAGTCATACAAGCATGTCCCATTGGGAACTCAGTGAATACACGTAGAAATTTTGACTCAATTCATGAAAATTTTTCTATATCCCGAATAGTCCACTTATTACTTCTCCGGCCTATTGGGTACTGAATGAAATCACCACGTTACTGAGAGTCGGCCCCCCAAATTTTGATAAATCTTCAAAACTACACATATTACAAGAGCCTGCTACTGAGAACTAACTGAATTCACAAAGAAACAGTGTTTCAGTTCGTTAAAACGTTGCTCACTCTTGAATAACAAGCTTATTACATGCGATATTTTTGGGAACCTAATGAATTCACCATGATACTTAGAATCCGTGCCTTAAAATGTTGCTATATATTTAAAAGCACACTCATACAAGCATGTCCCATTGGGAACTCACTGAATTCGCCTACAGATTTTGATTCCATTCGTGACAATTTTTCTATATCCCAAACAGTCCACTTATTACTAATGCGGCCTACTGGCAACTAACTGTATTCATCAAGTTACTGAGATTCGGCTCACAAAATTTTGAAAATCTTTAGAATTACACATACTACAAGAGCCTGCTACTGAGAACTAACTTAATTCACAACGAAACAGTGATTCACTTCGTTAAAATTTTGCTCTATCTTGAGTAACAAGCTTATTACATGAGAATCCTTGTAGGAACCTACTGAATTCACCATGATACGTAGATTCCGTTCCTTAAAATGTTGCTATACATTGAAAAGCACCCTCATACTAGCATATCACATTGGGAATTCACTGAATTCGCCTAGAAATTATGACTCAATTCGTGAAAATTTTTCTATATCCCAAACAGTCCACTTTTTACTACTGCGGCCTTTTGGGAAGTAACTTAATTTACCAAGTTACTGAGATTGGCCCCCCCAAATTTTGATAAATCTTTAAAAGTACACATATTACAAGAGCCTGCTACTGGGAACTAACTGAATTCACATCGAAACAGTGTTTCAATTCGTTAAAATGTTGCTCTACCTTGAATAACAAGCTTATTACTTCCGATCCTATTGGGAACCTACAGAATTCACCATGATACTTAGATTCCTATCCTTAAAATGATACTAGGTATTGAAAAGCACACTCATACAAGCATGTCCCATTGGGAACTCACAGAATTCGCGTAGAAATTTGGACTAAATTCGTGAAAATTTTTCTATATCCTGAACAGTCCACTTATTAGTACTGCGGCCTATTGGGAACTAAATGAATTCACCAAGTTACTGAGATTCGGCTCCCCAAATTTTGATAAATCTTGAAAAGTACACATATTACAAGAGCCTGCTACTGGGAACTAACTGAATTCACAAAGAGACAGTGTTTCAGTTCGTAAAAACGTTGCTCTATCTTGAATAACAAGCTTACTACATCGAATCCTAGTGGGAACCTACCTAATTCACCAAGATACTTAGATTCCGTTACTTAAAATGTTGCTATATATTGAAAAGCACACTTATACAAGCAAGTCCCATTGGGAACGCACTGAATTCGCCTAGAAATTTTGATTCCATTTGTGAAAATTTTTCTATACCCCAAACAGTCCACTAATTACCACTGCGGCCTATTGGGAACTACCTGAATTCACCAAGCTGCTGAGATTCGTCTCACCAAATTTAGATAAATCTTTATAAGTACACATATTACAAGAGCCTGCTACTGGGAACTAACTGAATTCACAAAGAGACAGTGTTTCGTTTCTTTAAATATTTGCTCAATCTTGAATAACAAGCTTATTACCTGCGAATTCTACTGGGAACCTACTGAATTCACCATGATACTTAGATTCCGTTCCTTAAAATGTTGCTATATATTGAAAAGCACCCTCATACAAGCATGTCCCAGTTTGAACTCACTGAATTCGCCTAGAAATTTTGCCTCAATTCGTGAAAATTTTTCTATATCCCGAACAGTCTACTTATTACTACTGCGGCCTTTTGGGAACTAAATGAATTCACCACGTTACTGAGATTGGCCCCCCCAAATTTTGATAAATCTTTAAAAGTACATATATTACAAGAGCCTGCTACTGGGAACTAACTGAATTCACATCGAGACAGTGTTTCGTTTCTTTAAAACTTTGCTCCATCTTGAATAACAAGCTTATTACATGCGAATCCTAGTGGGAACCTACTGAATTCACCATGATACTTAGATTCCTATCCTTAAAATGATACTAGATATTGAAAAGCACACTCATACAAGCATGTCCCATTGGGAACTCACAGAATTCGCGTAGAAATTTGGACTAAATTCGTGAAAATTTTTCTATATCCTGAACAGTCCACTTATTAGTACTGCGGCCTATTGGGAACTAAATGAATTCACCAAGTTACTGAGATTCGGCTCCCCAAATTTTGATAAATCTTGAAAAGTACACATATTACAAGAGCCTGCCACTGGGAACTAACTGAATTCACAAAGAGACAGTGTTTCAGTTCGTAAAAACGTTGCTCTATCTTGAATAACAAGCTTACTACATTGAATCCTAGTGGGAACCTACCTAATTCACCAAGATACTTAGATTCCGTTACTTAAAATGTTGCTATATATTGAAAAGCACACTTATACAAGCAAGTCCCATTGGGAACGCACTGAATTCGCCTAGAAATTTTGATTCCATTCGTGAAAATTTTTCTATACCCCAAACAGTCCACTATTACCACTGCGGCCTATTGGGAACTACCTGAATTCACCAAGTTGCTGAGATTCGTCTCACCAAATTTTGATAAATCTTTATAAGTACACAAATTACAAGAGCCTGCTACTGGGAACTAACTGAATTCACAAAGAGACAGTGTTTCGTTTCATTAAATATTTGCTCAATCTTGAATAACAAGCTTATTACCTGCGAATTCTACTGGGAATCTACTGAATTCACCATGATACTTAGATTCCGTTCCTTAAAATGTTGCTATATATTGAAAAGCACCCTCATACAAGCATGTCCCATTGGGAACTCACTGAATTCGCCTAGAAATTTTACCTCAATTCGTGAAAAATTTTCTATATCCCGAACAGTCCACTTCTTACTACTGCGGCCTATTGGGAACTAAATGAATTCACCACGTTACTGAGATTCGCCCCCCAAGTTTTGATAAATCTTTAAAAGTACACATAATACAAGAGCCTGCAACAGGGAACTAACTGAATTCACAATGAAACAGTGTTTCAGTTCGTTAAAAAGTTGCTCTATCTTAAATAACATGCTTATTACATGCGATCCTATTGGGAACCTGCAGAATTCACCATGATACTTAGATTCCGTTACTTAAAATGTTGCTATATATTGAAAAGCATCCTCAAACAAGCATGTCCCATTGGGAACTCACTGAATTCGCCTAGAAATTTTGATTCAATTCGTATAAATTTTTCTACATCCCGAACTGTGCGCTTATTACTGCTGCAGCCTATTTGGAACTAACTTAATTCAGTAAGTTACTGAGATTCGGCTCACCAAATTTTGATAAATCCTTAAAAGTACACATATTACAAGTGCCTGCTACTGGGAACTAACTGAATTCCAAAGAAACAGTGTTTCAGTTCATTAAATCGTTGCTATATCTTGAATAACAAGCTTATTACATGTGATCCTATTCTTAACCTACAGATTTCACCATGATACTTAGATTCCTTTATTTAAAATGTTGCTATATATTGAAAAGCACACTTATACAAGCAAGTCCCATTGGGAACGCACTGAATTCGCCTAGAAATTTTGATTCCATTTGTGAAAATTTTTCTATACCCCAAACAGTCCACTAATTACCACTGCGGCCTATTGGGAACTACCTGAATTCACCAAGCTGCTGAGATTCGTCTCACCAAATTTAGATAAATCTTTATAAGTACACATATTACAAGAGCCTGCTACTGGGAACTAACTGAATTCACAAAGAGACAGTGTTTCGTTTCTTTAAATATTTGCTCAATCTTGAATAACAAGCTTATTACCTGCGAATTCTACTGGGAACCTACTGAATTCACCATGATACTTAGATTCCGTTCCTTAAAATGTTGCTATATATTGAAAAGCACCCTCATACAAGCATGTCCCAGTTTGAACTCACTGAATTCGCCTAGAAATTTTGCCTCAATTCGTGAAAATTTTTCTATATCCCGAACAGTCTACTTATTACTACTGCGGCCTTTTGGGAACTAAATGAATTCACCACGTTACTGAGATTGGCCCCCCCAAATTTTGATAAATCTTTAAAAGTACATATATTACAAGAGCCTGCTACTGGGAACTAACTGAATTCACATCGAGACAGTGTTTCGTTTCTTTAAAACTTTGCTCCATCTTGAATAACAAGCTTATTACATGCGAATCCTAGTGGGAACCTACTGAATTCACCATGATACTTAGATTCCTATCCTTAAAATGATACTAGATATTGAAAAGCACACTCATACAAGCATGTCCCATTGGGAACTCACAGAATTCGCGTAGAAATTTGGACTAAATTCGTGAAAATTTTTCTATATCCTGAACAGTCCACTTATTAGTACTGCGGCCTATTGGGAACTAAATGAATTCACCAAGTTACTGAGATTCGGCTCCCCAAATTTTGATAAATCTTGAAAAGTACACATATTACAAGAGCCTGCCACTGGGAACTAACTGAATTCACAAAGAGACAGTGTTTCAGTTCGTAAAAACGTTGCTCTATCTTGAATAACAAGCTTACTACATTGAATCCTAGTGGGAACCTACCTAATTCACCAAGATACTTAGATTCCGTTACTTAAAATGTTGCTATATATTGAAAAGCACACTTATACAAGCAAGTCCCATTGGGAACGCACTGAATTCGCCTAGAAATTTTGATTCCATTCGTGAAAATTTTTCTATACCCCAAACAGTCCACTATTACCACTGCGGCCTATTGGGAACTACCTGAATTCACCAAGTTGCTGAGATTCGTCTCACCAAATTTTGATAAATCTTTATAAGTACACAAATTACAAGAGCCTGCTACTGGGAACTAACTGAATTCACAAAGAGACAGTGTTTCGTTTCATTAAATATTTGCTCAATCTTGAATAACAAGCTTATTACCTGCGAATTCTACTGGGAATCTACTGAATTCACCATGATACTTAGATTCCGTTCCTTAAAATGTTGCTATATATTGAAAAGCACCCTCATACAAGCATGTCCCATTGGGAACTCACTGAATTCGCCTAGAAATTTTACCTCAATTCGTGAAAAATTTTCTATATCCCGAACAGTCCACTTCTTACTACTGCGGCCTATTGGGAACTAAATGAATTCACCACGTTACTGAGATTCGCCCCCCAAGTTTTGATAAATCTTTAAAAGTACACATAATACAAGAGCCTGCAACAGGGAACTAACTGAATTCACAATGAAACAGTGTTTCAGTTCGTTAAAAAGTTGCTCTATCTTAAATAACATGCTTATTACATGCGATCCTATTGGGAACCTGCAGAATTCACCATGATACTTAGATTCCGTTACTTAAAATGTTGCTATATATTGAAAAGCATCCTCAAACAAGCATGTCCCATTGGGAACTCACTGAATTCGCCTAGAAATTTTGATTCAATTCGTATAAATTTTTCTACATCCCGAACTGTGCGCTTATTACTGCTGCAGCCTATTTGGAACTAACTTAATTCAGTAAGTTACTGAGATTCGGCTCACCAAATTTTGATAAATCCTTAAAAGTACACATATTACAAGTGCCTGCTACTGGGAACTAACTGAATTCCAAAGAAACAGTGTTTCAGTTCATTAAATCGTTGCTATATCTTGAATAACAAGCTTATTACATGTGATCCTATTCTTAACCTACAGATTTCACCATGATACTTAGATTCCTTTATTTAAAATGTTGCTATATATTGAAAAGCACACTCATACAAGCATGTCCCGTTGGGAACTCACTGAATTCGCCTAGAAGTTTTGATTCCATTCGTGAAAATTTTTCTATATCCCGAACAGTCCATTTATTACTACTGCGGCCTACTGGCAACTAACTGAAATCATCAAGTTACTGAGATTCGACTCAACATATTTTTATAAATCTTTAAAAGTACACCTATTACAAGAGCCTGCTACTGGGAACTAACTGAATTCACAGAGAAACAGTGTTTCAGTCCGTTAAAACGTTGCTCTATGTTGAATAACAAGCTTTTTACATGCGAATCCATTGGGAAACTACAGAATTCACCATGATACTTAGATTACGTTCCTTAAAATGTTGCTATATATTGAAAAGGACACTCATACAAGCATGTCCCATTGGTAACTCACTGAATTCGCCTAGAAATTTTCATTCCATTCATGAAAATTTTTCTATATCCCGAGAAGTCCACTTATTACTACTGCGGCCTATTGGGAACTAACTGAATTCACCAAGTTACTGAGATTCGGCTCAACAAATTTTGATAAATCTTTAAAAGTACACATATTACAAGAGTCTGCTACTGGGAACTAACTGAATTCACAAAGAGACAGTGTTTCAGTACGTTAAAACGTTGCTGTATCGTGAATAACAAGCTTATTATATGTGAAATCTCTTGGGAACCTACTGAATTCACCATGATACTTAGATTCCGTTCCTTAAAATGTTGCTATATATTGAAAATCACCCTCATACAAGCATGTCCCACTTTGAACTCACTGAATTCGACTAGAAATTTTGCCTCAATTCGTGAAAATTTTTCTATATCCCGAAGAGTCCACTTATTACTACTGCGGCCTATTGGGTACTAAATTAATTCACCACGTTACGGAGTTTCAGCCCCCCTAATTTTGATCAATCTTTAAAAGTACACATATTACAATAGCCTGCTACTGGGAACTAACTTAATTCACAATGAAACAGTGTTTCAGTTCGTTAAAACGTTGCTCTATCTTGAAAACAAGCTTATTACATGCGATCCTATTGGGAACCTACAGAATTAACCATGATACTGAGATTCTGTTCCTTAAAATGTTGCTATATATTGAAAAGCTCACTCATACAAGCATGTCCCTTTGGGAACTCACTGAATTCGCCTAGAAATTTTGATTTAATTCGGGAAAATTGTTCTATATCCAGAACAGACCACTTATAACTATTGCGGCTTACTAGGAACTAACTGAATTTACCAATTTACTGGGATTCGGCTCACCAAATTTTGATAAATCTTTAAAGTACACATATTACAAGAGCCTGCTACTGGGAACTAACTGAATTCACTAGGAAACAATGTTTAAATTCGTTAAAACGTTGCTCTATGTTGAATAACAAGCTTATTATGCGAATCCTATTGGGAACCTACTGAATTCACCATGATACTTAGATTCCGTTCCTTAACATGTTGCTATATATTGAAAAGCCCACTCATACAAGCATGTTCCATTGGGAACTCACTTAATTCGCCTAGAAATTTGGATTCGATTCGTGACAATTTTTCTATATCCCGAACCGTCCACTTATTACTACTGCGGCCTATTGGGAACTAAGTGAATTGACCAAGTTACTGAGATTCGACTCAACGTATTTCTATAAATATTTAAAAGTACACATATTACAAGAGCCTGCTATTTGGAACTAACTGAATTCACAAAAAGACAGTGTTTCGTTTCTTTAAATATTTGCTCAATCTTGAATAACAAGCTGATTACATGGTAATCCTAGTGGGAAAATACTGAATTCACCATGATACTTAGATTCCGTTCCTTAAAATGTTGCTATATATTGAAAAGCACACTCATACAAGCATGTCCCATTGGTAACTCACTGAATTCGCCTAGAAATTTTCATTCCATTCATGAAAATTTTTCTATATCCCGAGCAGTCCACTTATTACTACTGCGGCCTATTGGGAACTAACTGAATTCACTAAGTTACTGAGATTCGGCTCAACAAATTTTGATAAATCTTGAAAAGTACACATATTACATGAGCCTGCTACTGGGAACTAACTGAATTCACAAAGAAACAGTGTTACGTTTCTTTAAATATTTGCTCAATCTTGAATAACTAGCTTATTACATGCGAATCCTAGTGGGAACCTACTGAATTCACCATGATACTTAGATTCCGTTCCTTAAAATGTTGCTCTATATTGAAAAGCGCACTCATACAAGCATGTCCCATTGGCAACTCACTGAATTCGCCTAGAAATTTTGATTCCATTAGTGAAAATTTTTCTATATTCCGAACAGTTCACTTATTACTACTGCGGCCTACTGGGAACGAACTGCATTCAACAAGTTACTGAGGTTCGGCTTAACAAATTTTGATAAATCTTTAAAAGTACGCATATTACACGAGCCTGCTACTGGGAACTAACTGAATTCACAAAGAGACAGTGTTTCAGTTCGTTAAAACGTTGCTCTACCTTGAATAAATAGCTTATTACGCGCAATCCTGTTGAGAAATACTGAATTCAACATGATACTTAGATTCCGTTCCTTAAAATGTTGCTCTATATATTGAAAAGCACACTCATACAAGCAGGTCCCATTGGGAACTCACTGAATTTGCCTAGAAATTTTGACTCAATTCGTGAAAATTTTTCTATATCCCGAACAGTTCACTTAGAACTATTGCGGCTTACTATGAACTAACTGAATTCATCAAGGTACTGAGATTCGGCTCACCAAATTTTGATAAATCTTTAAAAGTACACACATTACAAGAGCCTGCTACTGGGAACTAACAGAATTCACAAAGAAACAGTGTTTCAGTTCGTTAAAACTTTGCTCTATCTTGAATAACATGCTTATTACATGCGATTCTATTAGGAACTTACAGAATTCACCATGAAACTTAGAATCTGTTACTTAAAATGTTGCTATATATTGAAAAGCACACTCATACAAGCATGTCCAATTGGGAACTCATTGAATTCACCTAGAAATTTTCATTCAATTCATGAAAATTTTTGTATATCCTGAACAGTCCACTTATTACTACTGCGGCTTACTAGGAACTAACATATTTCACCAAGTTACTGAGATTCGGCTCACCAAATTTTGATAAATCTTTAAAAGTGCACATATTACAAGAGCTTGCTACTGGGAACTAACTGAATTCACAAAGAGACATTGATTCAGTTCGTTAAAACGTTGCTCTATCTTGAATAACAAGCTTATTACATGCGATCCTATTTTGAAACTAGTGAATTCACCATGATACTTAGATTCCGGTCCTTAAAATGTTGCTATATATTGAAAAAGCACCCTCATACAAGCATGTCCCATTGGGAACTCACTGAATTCGCGTAGATATTTTGATTCAGATAGTGAAAATTTTTCTATATCCCGAACAGTCCACTTATTACAAGTGCGGCTTACTAGGAACTAACTGATTTCCCCAAGTTACTGAGATTCGGCTAACCAAATTTTGATAAATCTGTAAAAGTACACATATTACAAGAGCCTGCTACTGGGAACTAACTGAATTCACAAAGCAACAGTGTTTCAGTTCTGTAAACGTTGCGCAATCTTGAATAACAAGCTTATTACGTGCGAATCCTATTGAAAAACTACTTACTTCACCAAGATACTTAGATTCCGTTACTTAAAATGTTGCTATATATTGAACAGCACACTCATACAAGCATGTCCCATTGGGAATTCACTGAATTCGCCTAGTAATTTTGATTCAATTCGTGAAAATTTTTCTATATCCCGAACAGTCCACTTATTACTACTGCGGCCTATAGGGAACTAAATGATTTCCCCAGTTACTGAGATTCGGCTAACCAAATTTTGATAAATCTTTAAAAGTACACATATTACAAGAGCCTGCTAGTGGGAACTAACTGAATTCACAAAGAAACAGTGTTTCAGTTTGTTAAAACTTTGCTCTATCTTGAAAAACAAGCTTATTACATTCGAATCATATTAGGAACCTACTGAATTCAAGGTGATACTTAAATACCGTTCCTACAAATGTTGCTATATATTGAAAAGCACAGTCATAGAAGCATGTCCCAATGGAACTCACTGTATTCGCCTAGAAATTTTGATTCAATTTGTGAAAATTTTTCTATATCCCGAACAGTCCACTAATTACTATTGCGGCCTACTAGGAACTAACTGAATTCACAAATTTACTGAGATTCAGCTCATGAAATTTTGATAAATCTTTAAAAGTACACATATTATAAGAGCCTGCTACTAGGAACTAAATGAATTCACAAAGAAACAGTGTTTCAGTTCGTTAAACCTTGCTCTATCTTGAATAACAAGCTTATTACATGTGAATCCTATCGGGAACCTACTGAATTCAACGTGATACTTAGATTACGTTCCTTAAACTGTTGCTATATATTGAAAAGCACTCTCATACAAGCATGTCCCATTGGGAACTCGCTGAAATCGCCTAGATATTTTGATTCAATTCGAGAAAATTTTTTGTATCCCGAACAGTCCACTTATTACTACTGCGGCCTATTGGGAACTAACTGAATTCACCAAGTTGCGGAGATACGGCCCCTCCAAATTTTGTTAAATCTTTAAAAGTACACATATTACAAGAGCCTACTCCTGGGAACTAACTGAATTCACAAAGAAACGTTGTTTCTGTTCGTTAAAACGTTGCTCTATCAGGAATAACAACCTTATCACATTCCAATACTATTTGGAACCTACTTAATTTAACGTGATACTTAGATTCCGTTCCCACAAATGTTGCTATATATTGAAAAGCACACTCATACAAGCATGTCCCAAGGGACCTCCCTGTATTCGCCTAGAAATTGTGATTCCATTTGTATAAATTTTTCTATATACACGAACAGTCCACTTATTACTATTGCGGGCTAAATGGAACTACCTGAATTCACAAATTTACTGAGATTCTGCTCACGAAATTTTGATAAGTCTTTAAAAGTACATTTATTACAAGAGCCTGCTACTGGGAACTAACTGAATTCACAAAGAAACAGTGTTTCAGTTCGTTAAAACGTTGCTCTAATTTGAATAAAAGCTTATTACATGAGAATCCTTTTGGGAACCTACTGTATTCACCAAGATACTTAGATTCCGTTACTTAAAATGTTGCTATATATTGAAAAGCACACTCATACCAGCATGTCCCATTGGGTACTCACCGAAATAGCCTAGAAATTTTGATTCAATTCGTGATAATTTTTCTATATCCCGAAGAGTCCACTTGTTACTAAGGCAGCTTACTAGGAACTAACTGAGTTCACCAAGTTACTGAGATTCAGATCACCCAATTTTGATAAATCTTTAAAAGTACACATATTACAGGAGCCTGCTACTGGGAACTAACTGAATTCACAAAGAAACAGTGTTTCAGTTCGTTAAAACGTTGCTCTATCTTGAATAACAAGCTTATTACATGCGAGTACTTTGGGAAACTACTGAATTCACCATGATACTTAGATTCCGTTACTTAAAATGTTGCTATATATTGAAAAGCACACGCATAGAGGCATGTCCCATTGGGAACTCACTGAATTCGCCTAGAAATTTTGATTCAAGTCGTGAAAATTTTTCTATATCCCGAACAGTCCACTTATTACTACTGCGGCCTATTGGGAACTAATTGAATTCACCAAGTTGCGGAGATTCGGCCCCTCCAAATTTTGATAAATTTTTAAAAGTACACATATTACAAGAGCCTACTCCTGGGACCTAACTGAATTCACAAAGAAACAGTGTTTCTGTTCGTTAAAACGTTGCTCTATCATGAATAACAACCTTATCACATTCCAATCCTATTTGGAACCTACTGAATTCAACGTGATACTTAGATTCCGTTCCCACAAATGTTGCTATATATTGAAAAGCACACTCAAACAAGAATGTCCCCAGGGAACTCACTCTATTCGCCTAGAAATTTTGATTCCATTCATGAAAATTTTTCTATATCCCCGAACAGTCCACTTATTACTTTTGCGGCCTACGAGGAACTAACTGAATACACCAAGTTACTGATATTTGGCTCACCAAATTTTGATAAATCTTTAAAGTATACATATTACAAGAGCATGCTACTGGGAACTAACTGAATTCATAAAGAAACAGTGTTTCAGTTCGTTAAAACTTTGCTCTAATTTGAATAAAAGCTTATTACTTGTGAATCCTATTGAGAACCTAATGAATTCACCCTGATACTTAAATTCCGTTCCTTAAAGTGTTGCTATATATTGAAAAGCACTCTCATACAAGCATGTCCCAATGGGAACTCATTGAATTCACCTATAAAATTTTGATTCAATTCGTGAAAATTTTTCTATATCCCGAAGAGTCCACTTATTACCACTGTGGACTATTGGGAACTAACTGAATTCACCAAGTCACTGAGATTCGGCTCACCAAATTTTGATAAACTTTAAAAGTGCACATATTACAAGACCCTGCTACTGGGAACTAACTGAATTCACAAAGGAGCAGTGTTTCAGTTCGTTAAAACGTTGCTCTATCTTGAATAACAAGCTTATTACATGAGATCCTACATGGAAACTACTGAATTCACCATGATGCTTAGATTCCGTTCCTTAAAATGTTGCTATATATTGAAAAGCACACTCATACCAGCATGTACCATTGGGAACTCACCGAAATCGCCTAGAAATTTTGAATCCATTCGTGATAATTTTTCTATATCCCGAAGTGTCCACTTGTTACTATTGCAGCTTACTAGGAACTAACTGAATTCACCAAGTTACTGAGATTCGGCTCACCGTATTTTGATAAATCTTTAAAAGTACACATATTACTAGAGCCTGCTACTGGGAACTAACTGAATTCACAAAGAAACAGTGTTTCAGTTCGTTAAAACGTTGCTCTAGCTTGAAAAACAAGCTTATTACATTCGAATCCTTTTGGGAACCAACTGAATTCAAGGTGATACTTAGATTCCGTTCCTACAAATGTTGCTATTATTGAAAAGCACACTCATACAAGCATGTCCCAATGGAACTCACTGTATTCGCCTAGAAATTTTGATATAATTTGTGAAAATTTGTCTCTATCCCGAACAGTCCACTAATTACTATTGCGGCCCAAGAGGAACTAACTGAATTCACAAATTTACTGAGATTCGGCTCACGAAATTTTGATAAATCTTTAAAAGTACACATATTAGAAGAGCCAGCTACTGGGAACTAACTGAATTCACAAACAAACAGTGTTTCCGTTCGTAAAACGTTGCTCTATCTTGAATAAAAGCTTATTACTTGTGAATCCTATTGAGAAGCTACTGAATTCACCATGATTCTTAGATTCCGTTCCTTAAAATGTTGCTATATATTGAAAAGCACACTCATACAAGCATGTCCCAGGGGAACTCACTGAATTATCCTTGAAATTTTGATTCTATTCGTTAAATTTTTCTATATCCTGAACAGTCCACTTATTACTACTGCGGCCTATTGGGAACTAAGTGAATAACCAAGATACTGAGATTCGGCTCACCAAATTTTGATAAATCTTTAAAAGTACACATATTACAAGAGCTTGCTACTGGGAACTAACGGAATTCACAATAAAACAGTGTTTCAGTTCGTTAAAACTTTGCTCTATCTTAAACAACATGCTTATTACATGCGATCCTATTGGGAAGCCACAGAAATCCACATGATACTTAGATTCCGTTACTTAAAATATTGCTATATATTGAAAAACACACTCATACAAGCATGTCCCATTGGGAACTCACTTAATTCGCCTAGAAATTTTGATTCAATTCGTGAAAATTTTTCTATATGGCGAATAGTCCAATTATAACTATTGCGGCTTACTAGGAACTAGCTGAATTCCCCAATTTGCTGAGATTCGGCTAACCAAATTTGATAAGTCTTTAAAAGTACACATATTACAAGAGCCTGCAACTGGGAACTAACTGAATATAGGAAGAATCAGTGTTTCAGTTCGTTAATACGTTGCTCTATCTTGAATAACAAGCTTATTGAAAAGCACACTCATACATGCATGTCCCATTGGGAACTCACTGAATTCGCCTAGAATTTTTCATTCAATTCGTGAAAATTTTTCTAAATCCCGAACAGTCCACTTCTAACTATTGCGGCTTACTAGGAACTAACTGAATACACCAAGTTACTGATATTCGGCTCACCAAATTTTGATAAATCTTTAAAAGTACACATATTATAAGAGGGGGCTACTGGAAATTAACTGAATTCTCAAAGAAACAGTGTTTCAGTCTGTTAAAACGTTGCTCTATCTTGAATAACAAGCTTATTATATGTGAATCCTTTTGGGAAACTACTGAATTCATCATGATACTTGGACCGTTCCTTAAAATGTTGCTATATATTAAAAAGCACACTCATACAAGCATGTCCCATTCTGAAATCACTGAATTCGCCTAGAAATTTTGATTCAATTTGTGAAAATTTTTCTATATTCCGAACAGTCCACTAATTACTATTGCTGCCTACTAGGAACTAAATGATTTCGCAAATTTACTGAGATTCAGCTCACGAAATTTCGATAAATGTTTAAAAGTACACGTATTACAAGAGCCTGCTCCTGGGAACTAATTGAATTCACAAAGAAACAGTGTTTCAGTTCGTTAAACGTTGCTCTATCTTGAATAACAAGCTTATTACATGCGAATCCTATCGTGGACCTACTAAATTCACCATGATACTTAGATTCCGTTCCTTAAAATGTTGCTATAAATTGAAAAGCACACTCATACAAGCATGTCCCATTGGGAACTCACTTAATTCGCCTAGGAATTTTGATTCAATTTGTGAAAATTTTTCTATATCCCGAAGAGTCCACTTATTACTACTGCGGCATGTTGTGAACTAATTGAAGTCACCAAGTTACTGAGATTCGGCTCACCAAATTTTGATAAATCTTTAAAAGTACACATATTACAAGAGACTGCTACTGGGAACTAAGTGAATTCACAAAGAAACAGTGTTTCAGTTCATTAAAACGTTGCTCTACCTTAAAAAGTAAGCTTATTAATGCGATCCTATTGGGAACCTACAGAATTCCCCATGATACTTGGATCGCGTTCCTTAAAATGTTGCTATATATTGAAAAGCACACTCATACATGCATGTCCCATTGGGAACTCACTGAATTTGCCTAGATATTTTGACTCTATTCGTGAAAATTTTTTTATCCCGAACAGTCCACTTCTAACTATTGCGGCTTACTAGGAACTAACTGAATACACCAAGTTACTGATATTTGGCTCACCAAATTTTGATAAATCTTTAAAAGTACACATATTACAAGAGCCTGCTACTGGGACATAACTGAATTCACAAAGAAACAGTGTTTCAGTTCGTTAAAACGTTGCTCTATCTTGAATAACAATCTCATTACATGTGAATTCTTTTGGGAAACTACTGAATTCACCATGATACTTAGATTCCGTTCCTTAACATGTTGCTATTTATTGAAAAGCACACTCATACAAGAATGTCCCATTGGGAACTCACTGAATTCGCCTAGATATTTTGATTACATTCGTGAAAATTATTTTATATCCTGAACAGTCCACTTATTACTACTGCGGCATATTGAGAACTGACTGAATTCACCAACTTACGGAGATTCGGCTCAATAAATTTTGATGAATCTTTAAAAGTACACATATTATAAGAGGGTGCTACTGGGAACTAACTGAATTCACAAAGAAACAGTGTTTCAGTTCGTTAAAACGTTGCTCTATCTTGAATAACAAGCTTATTATATGTGAATCCTTTTAGGAAACTACTAAATTCACCATGATACTTAGGTTCTGTTGCTTTATATGTTGCTGTATATTGAAAAGGACACTCATACAAGCATGTCCCATTGGTAATTCACTGAATTCGCCTAGAAATTTTTATTCTATTCGTGAAAAAATATCTATATCCCGCACAGTCCACTTATTTCAATAGAGGCATACTAGGAACTCACTGAATTCACCTACTTACTGAGATTCGGCTCACCAAATTTTGATAAATCTTTAAAAGTACATATATTACAAGAGCCTGCTACTGGGAACTAACTGAATTCACAAAGAAACAGTGTTTCAGTTCGTTAAAACGTTGCTCTATCTTGAATAACACGCTTATTACATGCGAGTACTTTGGGAAACTACTGAATTCACCATGATACTTAGATTCCGTTACATAAAATGTTGCTATATATTGAAAAGCACACGCATAGAGGCATGTCCCATTGGGAACTCACTGAATTTTCCTAGAAATTTTGATTCAATTCGTGAAAATTTTTCTATATCCCGAACAGTCCACTTATTACTACTGCGGCCTATTGGGAACTAACTGAATTCACCAAGTTGCGGAGATTCGGCCCCTCCAAATTTTGATAAATTTTTAAAAGTACACATATTACAAGAGCCTACTCCTGGGACCTAACTGAATTCACAAAGAAACAGTGTTTCTGTTCGTTAAAACGTTGCTCTATCATGAATAACAACCTTATCACATTCCAATCCTATTTGGAACCTACTGAATTCAACGTGATACTTAGATTCCGTTCCCACAAATGTTGTTTTATATTGAAAAGCACACTCAAATAAGAATGTCCCCAGGGAACTCACTCTATTCGCCTAGAAATTTTGATTCCTTTCATGAAAATTTTTCTATAACCCCGAACAGTCCACTTATTACTATTGCACCCTACGAGGAACTAACTGAATACACCAAGTTACTGATATTTGGCTCACCAAATTTTGATAAATCTTTAAAGTATACATATTACAAGAGCATGCTACTGGGAACTAACTGAATTCACAAAGAAACAGTGTTTCAGTTCGTTAAAACTTTGCTCTAATTTGAATAAAAGCTTATTACTTGTGAATCCTATTGAGAACCTACTGAATTCACCCTGATACTTAAATTCCGTTCCTTAAAATGTTGCTATATATTGAAAAGCACTCTCATACAAGCATGTCCCAATGGGAACTCATTGAATTCGCCTATAAAATTTTGATTCAATTCGTGAAAATTATTCTATATCCCGAAGAGTCCACTTATTACTACTGTGGACTATTGGGAACTAACTGAATTCACCAAGTCACTGAGATTCGGCTCACCAAATTTTGATAAAATTTTAAAAGTGCACATATTACAAGACCCTGCTACTGGGAACTAACTGAATTCACAAAGGAGCAGTGTTTCAGTTCGTTAAAACGTTGCTCTATCTTGAATAACAAGCTTATTACATGAGATCCTACATGGAAACTACTGAATTCACCATGATGCTTAGATTCCGTTCCTTAAAATGTTGCTATATATTGAAAAGCACACTCATACCAGCATGTCCCATTGGGAACTCACCGAAATCGCCTAGAAATTTTGAATCCATTCGTGATAATTTTTCTATATCCCGAAGTGTCCACTTGTTACTATTGCAGCTTAATAGGAACTAACTGAATTCACCAAGTTACTGAATTCGGCTCACCGAATTTTGATAAATCTTTAAAAGTACACATATTACAAGAGCCTGCTACTGGGAACTAACTGAATTCACAAAGAAACAGTGTTTCAGTTCGTTAAAACGTTGCTCTAGCTTGATAAACAAGCTTATTACATTCGAATCCTTTTGGGAACCAACTGAATTCAAGGTGATCCTTAGATTCCGTTCCTACAAATGTTGCTATTATTGAAAAGCACACTCATACAAGCATGTCCCAATGGAACTCACTGTATTGGCCTAGAAATTTTGATATAATTTGTGAAAATTTTTCTCTATCCCGAACAGTCCACTAATTACTATTGCGGCCTACTAGGAACTAACTGAATTCACAAATTTACTGAGATTCGGCTCACGAAATTTTGATAAATCTTTAAAAGTACACATATTAGAAGAGCCTGCTACTGGGAACTAACTGAATTCACAAACAAACAGTGTTTCCGTTCGTAAAACTTTGCTCTATCTTGAATAAAGCTTATAACTTGTGAATCCTATTGAGAAGCTACTGAATTCACCATGATTGTTAGATTCCGTTCCTTAAAATGTTGCTATATATTGAAAAGCACACTCATACAAGCATGTCCCAGGGGAACTCACTGAATTATCCTTGAAATTTTGATTCTATTCGTTAAATTTTTCTACATCCTGAACAGTCCACTTATTACTACTGCGGCCTATTGGGAACTAAGTGAATAACCAAGATACTGAGATTCGGCTCACCAAATTTTGATAAATCTTTAAAAGTACACATATTACAAGAGCTTGCTACTGGGAACTAACGGAATTCACAATGAAACAGTGTTTCAGTTCGTTAAAACTTTGCTCTATCTTAAATACCATGCTTATTACATGCGATCCTATTGGGAAGCCACAGAATTCCATAGATACTTAGATTCCGTTACTTAAAATATTGCTATATATTGAAAAACAAACTCATACAAGCATGTCCCATTGGGAACTCACTTAATTCGCCTAGAAATTTTGATTCAATTCGTGAAAATATTTCTATATCCCGAATAGTCCAATTATAACTATTGCGGCTTACTAGGAACTAGGTGAATTCCCCAATTTGCTGAGATTCGGCTAACCAAATTTGATAAATCTTTAAAAGTACACATATTACAAGAGCCTACTACTGGGAACTAACTGAATATAGAAAGAATCAGTGTTTCAGTTCGTTAAAACTTTGCTCTATCTTGAATAACAAGCTTACTACATTCGAATCCCATTGGGAAACTACTGAATTCAACGTGATACTAGATTCTGTTCCTACAAATGTTGCTATATATTGAAAAGCACACTCATACATGCATGTCCCATTGGGAACTCACTGAATTCGTCTAGAATTTTTCATTCAATTCGTGAAAATTTTTCTATATCCCGAACAGTCCACTTCTAACTATTGCGGCTTACTAGGAACTAACTAAATACACCAAGTTACTGATATTCGGCTCACCAAATTTTGATAAATCTTTAATAGTACACATATTACAAGAGCCTGCTACTGGGAACTAACTGAATTCACAAAGAAACAGTGGTTCAGTTCAGTAAAACGTTGCTCTATCTTGAATAATAATCTTATTACATGTGAATCCTTTTGGGAAACTACTGAATTCACCATGATACTTAGATTCCGTTCCTTAACATGTTGCTATATATTGAAAAGCACACTCATACAAGCATGTCCCATTGGGAAATCACTGAATTCGCCTAGATATTTTGATTACATTCGTGGAAATTATTTTATATCCTGAACAGTCCACTTATTACTACTGCGGCATATTGAGAACTAACGGAATTCACAAAGTTACTGAGATTCGGTTCACTAAATTTTGATAAATTTTTAAAAGTACACATATTACAAGAGCCCGCTACTGGGAACTAACTGAATTCACAAAGAAACAGTGTTTCAGTTCGATAAAACTCTGCTCTATCTTAAATAACAAGATTATTAATGCGATCCTATTGGGAACCTACAGAATTCCCCATGATACTTAGATTCGGTTCCTTAAAATGTTGCTATATATTGAAAAGCACACTCATACAAGCATGTCCCATTGGGAACTCACTGAATTCGCCTTGAAATTTTGACTCGATTCGTGAAAATTTTTCTCTATCCCGAACAGTCCACTTATAACTATTGCGGCTTACTAGGAACTAACTGAATTCAGCAAGTTACTGAGATTCGGCTCAACAAATTTTGATAAATCTTTAAAAGTACACATATTATAAGAGGGGGCTACTGGAAATTAACTGAATTCTCAAAGAAACAGTGTTTCAGTTTGTTAAAACGTTGCTCTATCTTGAATAACAAGCTTATTATATGTGAATCCTTTTGGGAAACTACTGAATTCACCATGATACTTAGACCGTTCCTTAAAATGTTGCTATATATTGAAAAGCACACTCATACAAGCATGTCCCATTCTGAAATCACTGAATTCGCCTAGAAATTTTGATTCAATTTGTGAAAATTTTTCTATATCCCGAACAGTCCACTAATTACTATTGCTGCATACTAGGAACTAAATGAATTCGCAAATTTACTGAGATTCAGCTCACGAAATTTCGATAAATCTTTAAAAGTACTCGTATTACAAGAGTCTGCTCCTGGGAACTAATTGAAATCACAAAGAAACAGTGTTTCAGTTCGTTAAACGTTGCTCTATCTTGAATAAGAAGCTTATTACATGCGAATCCTATCGTGGACCTACTGAATACACCATGATACTTAGATTCCGTTCCTTAAAATGTTCCTATAAATTGAAAAGAACACTCATACAATCATGTCCCATTGGGAACTCACTTAATTCGCCTAGGAATTTTGATTCAATTTGTGAAAATTTTTCTATATCCCGAAGAGTCCACTATTTACTACTGCGGCATGTTGTGAACTAATTGAAGTCACCAAGTTACTGAGATTCAGCCCACCAAATTTTGATAAATCTTTAAAAGTACACATATTACAAGAGACTGCTACTGGGAAGTAAATGAATTCACAAAGAAACAGTGTTTCAGTTCGTTAAAACTTTGCTCTATCTTAAATACCATGCTTATTACATGCGATCCTATTGGGAAGCCACAGAATTCCACATGATACTTAGATTCCGTTACTTAAAATATTACTATATATTGAAAAACACACTCATACAAGCATGTCCCATTGGGAACTCACTTCATTCGCCTAGAAATTTTGATTCAATTCGTGAAAATATTTCTATATCCCGAATAGTCCAATTATAACTATTGCGGCTTACTAGGAACTAGCTGAATTCCCCAATTTGCTGAGATTCGGCTAACCAAATTTGATAAATCTTTAAAAGTACACATATTACAAGAGCCTGCTACTGGGAACTAACTGAATATAGAAAGAAACAGTGTTTCAGTTCGTTAAAACGTTGCTCTATCTTGAATAACAAGCTTATTATATTCGAATCCCATTGGGAAACTACTGAATTCAACGTGATACTAGATTCTCGTCCTACAAATGTTGCTATATATTGAAAAGCACACTCATACAAGCATGTCCCATTGGGAAATCACTGAATTCGCCTAGATATTTTGATTACATTCGTGAAAATTATTTTATATCCTGAAGAGTCCTCTTATTACTACTGCGGCATATTGAGAACTAACGGAATTCACCAAGTTACTGAGATTCGGCTCACTAAATTTTGATAAATTTTTAAAAGTACACATATTACAAGAGCCCGCTTCTGGGAACTAACTGAATTCACAAAGAAACAGTGTTTCAGTTCGATAAAACTCTGCTCTATCTTAAATAACAAGATTATTAATGCGATCCTATTGGGAACCTACAGAATTCACCATGATACTTAGGTTCCGTTGCTTTATATGTTGCTATATATTGAAAAGGACACTTATACAAGCATGTCCCATTGGGAATTCACTGAATTCGCCTCGAAATTTTGATTCTATTCGTGAAAAAATATCTATATCCCGCACAGTCCACTTATTTCAATAGAGGCATACTAGGAACTAACTGAATTCACCTACTTACTGAGATTCGGCTCACCAAATTTTGATAAATCTTTAAAAGTACACATATTACAAGAGCCTGCTACTGCGAACTAACTGAATTCACAAAGAAACAGTGTTTCAGTTCGTTAAAACGTTGCTATATCTTGAATACCAAGCTTATTATATGTGAATCCTTTTGGGAAACTACTGAATTCACCATGATACTTAGACCGTTCCTTAAAATGTTGCTATATATTGAAAAGCACACTCATACAAGCATGTCCCATTCGGAAATCACTGAATTCGCCTAGAAATTTTGATTCAATTTGTGAAAATTTTTCTATATCCCGAACAGTCCACTAATTACTATTGCTGCCTACTAGGAACTAAATGAATTCGCAAATTTACTGAGATTCACCTCACGAAATTTCGATAAATCTTTAAAAGTACACGTATTACAAGACCCTGCTACTGGGAACTAATTGAATTCACAAAGAAACAGTGTTTCAGTTCGTTAAACGTTGCTCTATCTTGAATAAAAAGCTTATTACATGCGAATCCTATCGTGGACCTACTGAATTCACCATGATACTTAGATTCCGTTCCTTAAAATGTTGCTATAAATTGAAAAGCACACTCATACAAGCATGTCCCATTGGGAACTCACTTAATTCGCCTAGGAATTTTGATTCAATTTGTGAAAATTTTTCTATATCCCGAAGAGTCCACTTATTACTACTGCGGCATATTGTGAACTAATTGAATTCACCAAGTTACTGAGATTCGGCTCACCAAATTTTGATAAATCTTTAAAAGTACACATATTACAAGAGACTGCTACTGGGAAGTAAATGAATTCACAAAGAAACAGTGTTTCAGTTCGTTAAAACTTTGCTCTATCTTAAATACCATGCTTATTACATGCGATCCTATTGGGAAGCCACAGAATTCCACATGATACTTAGATTCCGTTACTTAAAATATTACTATATATTGAAAAACACACTCATACAAGCATGTCCCATTGGGAACTCACTTCATTCGCCTAGAAATTTTGATTCAATTCGTGAAAATATTTCTATATCCCGAATAGTCCAATTATAACTATTGCGGCTTACTAGGAACTAGCTGAATTCCCCAATTTGCTGAGATTCGGCTAACCAAATTTGATAAATCTTTAAAAGTACACATATTACAAGAGCCTGCTACTGGGAACTAACTGAATATAGAAAGAAACAGTGTTTCAGTTCGTTAAAACGTTGCTCTATCTTGAATAACAAGCTTATTATATTCGAATCCCATTGGGAAACTACTGAATTCAACGTGATACTAGATTCTCGTCCTACAAATGTTGCTATATATTGAAAAGCACACTCATACAAGCATGTCCCATTGGGAAATCACTGAATTCGCCTAGATATTTTGATTACATTCGTGAAAATTATTTTATATCCTGAAGAGTCCTCTTATTACTACTGCGGCATATTGAGAACTAACGGAATTCACCAAGTTACTGAGATTCGGCTCACTAAATTTTGATAAATTTTTAAAAGTACACATATTACAAGAGCCCGCTTCTGGGAACTAACTGAATTCACAAAGAAACAGTGTTTCAGTTCGATAAAACTCTGCTCTATCTTAAATAACAAGATTATTAATGCGATCCTATTGGGAACCTACAGAATTCACCATGATACTTAGGTTCCGTTGCTTTATATGTTGCTATATATTGAAAAGGACACTTATACAAGCATGTCCCATTGGGAATTCACTGAATTCGCCTCGAAATTTTGATTCTATTCGTGAAAAAATATCTATATCCCGCACAGTCCACTTATTTCAATAGAGGCATACTAGGAACTAACTGAATTCACCTACTTACTGAGATTCGGCTCACCAAATTTTGATAAATCTTTAAAAGTACACATATTACAAGAGCCTGCTACTGCGAACTAACTGAATTCACAAAGAAACAGTGTTTCAGTTCGTTAAAACGTTGCTATATCTTGAATACCAAGCTTATTATATGTGAATCCTTTTGGGAAACTACTGAATTCACCATGATACTTAGACCGTTCCTTAAAATGTTGCTATATATTGAAAAGCACACTCATACAAGCATGTCCCATTCGGAAATCACTGAATTCGCCTAGAAATTTTGATTCAATTTGTGAAAATTTTTCTATATCCCGAACAGTCCACTAATTACTATTGCTGCCTACTAGGAACTAAATGAATTCGCAAATTTACTGAGATTCACCTCACGAAATTTCGATAAATCTTTAAAAGTACACGTATTACAAGACCCTGCTACTGGGAACTAATTGAATTCACAAAGAAACAGTGTTTCAGTTCGTTAAACGTTGCTCTATCTTGAATAAAAAGCTTATTACATGCGAATCCTATCGTGGACCTACTGAATTCACCATGATACTTAGATTCCGTTCCTTAAAATGTTGCTATAAATTGAAAAGCACACTCATACAAGCATGTCCCATTGGGAACTCACTTAATTCGCCTAGGAATTTTGATTCAATTTGTGAAAATTTTTCTATATCCCGAAGAGTCCACTTATTACTACTGCGGCATATTGTGAACTAATTGAATTCACCAAGTTACTGAGATTCGGCTCACCAAATTTTGATAAATCTTTAAAAGTACACATATTACAAGAGACTGCTACTGGGAAGTAAATGAATTCACAAAGAAACAGTGTTTCAGTTCGTTAAAACGTTGCTCTACCTTAAATAACAAGCTTATTAATGCGATCCTATTGGGAACCTACAGAATTCCCCATGATACTTAGATCGCCTTCCTTAAAATGTTGCTATATATTGAAAAAGCACACTCATACATGCATGTCCCATTGGGAACTCACTGAATTCGCCTAGATATTTTGACTCTATTCGTAAAAATTTTTCTATATCCCGAACAGTCCACTTCTAACTATTGCGGCTTACTAGGAACTAACTGAATACACCAAGTTACTGATATTTGGCTCACCAAATTTTGATAAATCTTTAAAAGTACACATATTACAAGAGCCTGCTACTGGGACATAACTGAATTCACAAGGAAACCGTGTTTCACTTCGTTAAAACGTTGCTCTATCTTGAATAACAATCTGATTACATGTGAATCCTTTTGGGAAACTACTGAATACACCATGATACTTAGATTCCGTTCCTTACATGTTGCTATTTATTGAAAAGCACACTCATACAAGCATGTCCCATTGGGAACTCACTGAATTAGCCTAGATATTTTGATTACATTCGTGAAAATTATTTTATATCCTGAACAGTCCACTTATTACTACTGCGGCATATTGAGAACTAACTGAATTCACCAACTTACGGAGATTCGGCTCAATAAATTTTGATGAATCTTTAAAAGTACACATATTATAAGAGGGTGCTCTGGGAACTAACTGAATTCACAAAGAAACAGTGTTTCAGTTCGGTAAAACGTTGCTCTATCTTGAATAACAAGCTTACTATATGTGAATCCTTTTAGGAAACTACTAAATTCACCATGATACTTAGATTCCGTTACATAAAATGTTGCTATATATTGAAAAGCACACGCATAGAGGCATGTCCCATTGGGAACTCACTGAATTCGCCTAGAAATTTTGATTCAATTCGTGAAAATTTTTCTATATCCCGAACAGTCCACTTATTACTACTGCGGCCTTTTGGGAACTAACTGAATTCACCAAGTTGCGGAGATTCGGCCCCTCCAAATTTTGATAAATTTTTAAAAGTACACATATTACAAGAGCCTACTCCTGGGACCTAACTGAATTCACAAAGAAACAGTGTTTCTGTTCGTTAAAACGTTGCTCTATCATGAATAAAAACCTTATCACATTCCAATCCTATTTGGAACCTACTGAATTCAACGTGATACTTAGTTTCCGTTCCCACAAATGTTGCTATATATTGAAAAGCACACTCAAACAAGAATGTCCCCAGGGAACTCACTCTATTCGCCTAGAAATTTTGATTCCATTCATGAAAATGTTTCTATATCCCCGAACAGTCCACTTATTACTATTGCGGACTACGAGGAACTAACTGAATACACAAAGTTACTGATATTTGGCTCACCAAATTTTGATAAATCTTTAAACTATACATATTACAAGAGCCTGCTACTGGGAACTAAATGAATTCACAAAGAAACAGTGTTTCAGTTCGTTAAAACTTTGCTCTAATTTGAATAAAAGCTTATTACTTGTGAATCCTATTGAGAACCTACTGAATTCACCCTGATACTTAAATTCCGTTCCTTAAAATGTTGCTATATATTGAAAAGCACTCTCATACAAGCATGTCCCAATGGGAACTCATTGAATTCGCCTATAAAATTTTGATTCAATTCGTGAAAATTATTCTATATCCCGAAGAGTCCACTTATTACTACTGTGGACTATTGGGAACTAACTGAATTCACCAAGTCACTGAGATTCGGCTCACCAAATTTTGATAAAATTTTAAAAGTGCACATATTACAAGACCCTGCTACTGGGAACTAACTGAATTCACAAAGGAGCAGTGTTTCAGTTCGTTAAAACGTTGCTCTATCTTGAATAACAAGCTTATTACATGAGATCCTACATGGAAACTACTGAATTCACCATGATGCTTAGATTCCGTTCCTTAAAATGTTGCTATATATTGAAAAGCACACTCATACCAGCATGTCCCATTGGGAACTCACCGAAATCGCCTAGAAATTTTGAATCCATTCGTGATAATTTTTCTATATCCCGAAGTGTCCACTTGTTACTATTGCAGCTTACTAGGAACTAACTGAATTCACCAAGTTACTGAGATTCGGCTCACCGAATTTTGATAAATCTTTAAAAGTACACATATTACAAGAGCCTGCTACTGGGAACTAACTGAATTCACAAAGAAACAGTGTTTCAGTTCTTTAAAACGTTGCTCTAGCATGAAAAACAAGCTTATTACATTCGAATCCTTTTGGGAACCAACTGAATTCAAGGTGATACTTAGATTCCGTTCCTACAAATGTTGCTATTATTGAAAAGCACACTCATACAAGCATGTCCCAATGGAACTCACTGTATTCGCCTAGAAATTTTGATATAATTTGTGAAAATTTGTCTCTATCCCGAACAGTCCACTAATTACTATTGCGGTCTACTAGGAACTAACTGAATTCACAAATTTACTGAGATTCGGCTCACGAAATTTTGATAAATCTTTAAAAGTACACATATTAGAAGAGCCTGCTACTGGGAACTAACTGAATTCACAAACAAACAGTGTTTCCGTTCGTAAAACGTTGCTCTATCTTGAATAAAAGCTTATTACTTGTGAATCCTATTGAGAAGCTACTGAATTCACCATGATTCTTAGATTCCGTTCCTTAAAATGTTGCTATATATTGAAAAGCACACTCATACAAGCATGTCCCAGGGGAACTCACTGAATTATCCTTGAAATTTTGATTCTATTCGTTAAATATTTCTATATCCTGAACAGTCCACTTATTACTACTGTGGCCTATTGGGAACTAAGTGAATAACCAAGATACTGAGATTCGGCTCACCAAATTTTGATAAATCTTTAAAAGTACACATATTACAAGAACTTGCTACTGGGAACTAACGGAATTCACAATGAAACAGTCTTTCAGTTCATTAAAACTTTGCTCTATCTTAAATACCATGCTTATTACATGCGGTCCTATTGGGAAGCCACAGAATTCCACATGATACTTAGATTCCGTTACTTAAAATATTGCTATATATTGAAAAACACACTCATACAAGCATGTCCAATTGGGAACTCACTTCATTCGCCTAGAAATTTTGATTCAATTCGTGAAAATATTTCTATATCCCGAATAGTCCAATTATAACTATTGCGGCTTACTAGGAACTAGCTGAATTCCCCAATTTGCTGAGATTCGGCTAACCAAATTTGATAAATCTTTAAAAGTACACATATTACAAGAACCTCGTACTGGGAACTAACTGAATATAGAAAGAATCAGTGTTTCAGTTCGTTAAAACGTTGCTCTATCTTGAATAACAAGCTTATTACATTCGAATCCCATTGGGAAACTACTGAATTCAACGTGATACTAGATTCCGTTCCTACAAATGTTGCTATATATTGAAAAGTACACTCATACATGCATGTCCCATTGGGAACTCACTGAATTCGCCTAGAATTTTTCATTCAATTCGTGAAAATTTTTCTATATCCCGAACAGTCCACTTCTAACTATTGCGGCTTACTAGGAACTAACTGAATACACCAAGTTTCTGATATTCGGCTCACCGAATTTTGATAAATCTTTAAAAGTACACATATTACAAGAGCCTGCTACTGGTAACTAACTGAATTCACAAAGAAACAGTGTTTCAGTTTGTTAAAACGTTGCTCTATCTTGAATAACAAGCTTATTATATGTGAATCCTTTTGGGAAACTACTGAATTCACCATGATACTTAGACCGTTCCTTAAAATGTTGCTATATATTGAAAAGCACACTCATACAAGCATGTCCCATTCTGAAATCACTGAATTCGCCTAGAAATTTTGATTCAATTTGTGAAAATTTTTCTATATCCCGAACAGTCCACTAATTACTATTGCTGCATACTAGGAACTAAATGAATTCGCAAATTTACTGAGATTCAGCTCACGAAATTTCGATAAATCTTTAAAAGTACTCGTATTACAAGAGTCTGCTCCTGGGAACTAATTGAAATCACAAAGAAACAGTGTTTCAGTTCATTAAACGTTGCTCTATCTTGAATAAGAAGCTTATTACATGCGAATCCTATCGTGGACCTACTGAATACACAATGATACTTAGATTCCGTTCCTTAAAATGTTCCTATAAATTGAAAAGAACACTCATACAATCATGTCCCATTGGGAACTCACTTAATTCGCCTAGGAATTTTGATTCAATTTGTGAAAATTTTTCTATATCCCGAAGAGTCCACTATTTACTACTGCGGCATGTTGTGAACTAATTGAAGTCACCAAGTTACTGAGATTCAGCACACCAAATTTTGATAAATCTTTAAAAGTACACATATTACAAGAGACTGCTACTGGGAAGTAAATGAATTCACAAAGAAACAGTGTTTCAGTTCGTTAAAACTTTGCTCTATCTTAAATACCATGCTTATTACATGCGATCCTATTGGGAAGCCACAGAATTCCACATGATACTTAGATTCCGTTACTTAAAATATTACTATATATTGAAAAACACACTCATACAAGCATGTCCCATTGGGAACTCACTTCATTCGCCTAGAAATTTTGATTCAATTCGTGAAAATATTTCTATATCCCGAATAGTCCAATTATAACTATTGCGGCTTACTAGGAACTAGCTGAATTCCCCAATTTGCTGAGATTCGGCTAACCAAATTTGATAAATCTTTAAAAGTACACATATTACAAGAGCCTGCTACTGGGAACTAACTGAATATAGAAAGAAACAGTGTTTCAGTTCGTTAAAACGTTGCTCTATCTTGAATAACAAGCTTATTATATTCGAATCCCATTGGGAAACTACTGAATTCAACGTGATACTAGATTCTCGTCCTACAAATGTTGCTATATATTGAAAAGCACACTCATACAAGCATGTCCCATTGGGAAATCACTGAATTCGCCTAGATATTTTGATTACATTCGTGAAAATTATTTTATATCCTGAAGAGTCCTCTTATTACTACTGCGGCATATTGAGAACTAACGGAATTCACCAAGTTACTGAGATTCGGCTCACTAAATTTTGATAAATTTTTAAAAGTACACATATTACAAGAGCCCGCTTCTGGGAACTAACTGAATTCACAAAGAAACAGTGTTTCAGTTCGATAAAACTCTGCTCTATCTTAAATAACAAGATTATTAATGCGATCCTATTGGGAACCTACAGAATTCACCATGATACTTAGGTTCCGTTGCTTTATATGTTGCTATATATTGAAAAGGACACTTATACAAGCATGTCCCATTGGGAATTCACTGAATTCGCCTCGAAATTTTGATTCTATTCGTGAAAAAATATCTATATCCCGCACAGTCCACTTATTTCAATAGAGGCATACTAGGAACTAACTGAATTCACCTACTTACTGAGATTCGGCTCACCAAATTTTGATAAATCTTTAAAAGTACACATATTACAAGAGCCTGCTACTGCGAACTAACTGAATTCACAAAGAAACAGTGTTTCAGTTCGTTAAAACGTTGCTATATCTTGAATACCAAGCTTATTATATGTGAATCCTTTTGGGAAACTACTGAATTCACCATGATACTTAGACCGTTCCTTAAAATGTTGCTATATATTGAAAAGCACACTCATACAAGCATGTCCCATTCGGAAATCACTGAATTCGCCTAGAAATTTTGATTCAATTTGTGAAAATTTTTCTATATCCCGAACAGTCCACTAATTACTATTGCTGCCTACTAGGAACTAAATGAATTCGCAAATTTACTGAGATTCACCTCACGAAATTTCGATAAATCTTTAAAAGTACACGTATTACAAGACCCTGCTACTGGGAACTAATTGAATTCACAAAGAAACAGTGTTTCAGTTCGTTAAACGTTGCTCTATCTTGAATAAAAAGCTTATTACATGCGAATCCTATCGTGGACCTACTGAATTCACCATGATACTTAGATTCCGTTCCTTAAAATGTTGCTATAAATTGAAAAGCACACTCATACAAGCATGTCCCATTGGGAACTCACTTAATTCGCCTAGGAATTTTGATTCAATTTGTGAAAATTTTTCTATATCCCGAAGAGTCCACTTATTACTACTGCGGCATATTGTGAACTAATTGAATTCACCAAGTTACTGAGATTCGGCTCACCAAATTTTGATAAATCTTTAAAAGTACACATATTACAAGAGACTGCTACTGGGAAGTAAATGAATTCACAAAGAAACAGTGTTTCAGTTCGTTAAAACGTTGCTCTACCTTAAATAACAAGCTTATTAATGCGATCCTATTGGGAACCTACAGAATTCCCCATGATACTTAGATCGCCTTCCTTAAAATGTTGCTATATATTGAAAAAGCACACTCATACATGCATGTCCCATTGGGAACTCACTGAATTCGCCTAGATATTTTGACTCTATTCGTAAAAATTTTTCTATATCCCGAACAGTCCACTTCTAACTATTGCGGCTTACTAGGAACTAACTGAATACACCAAGTTACTGATATTTGGCTCACCAAATTTTGATAAATCTTTAAAAGTACACATATTACAAGAGCCTGCTACTGGGACATAACTGAATTCACAAAGAAACCGTGTTTCACTTCGTTAAAACGTTGCTCTATCTTGAATAACAATCTGATTACATGTGAATCCTTTTGGGAAACTACTGAATACACCATGATACTTAGATTCCGTTCCTTACATGTTGCTATTTATTGAAAAGCACACTCATACAAGCATGTCCCATTGGGAACTCACTGAATTAGCCTAGATATTTTGATTACATTCGTGAAAATTATTTTATATCCTGAACAGTCCACTTATTACTACTGCGGCATATTGAGAACTAACTGAATTCACCAACTTACGGAGATTCGGCTCAATAAATTTTGATGAATCTTTAAAAGTACACATATTATAAGAGGGTGCTCTGGGAACTAACTGAATTCACAAAGAAACAGTGTTTCAGTTCGGTAAAACGTTGCTCTATCTTGAATAACAAGCTTACTATATGTGAATCCTTTTAGGAAACTACTAAATTCACCATGATACTTAGATTCCGTTACATAAAATGTTGCTATATATTGAAAAGCACACGCATAGAGGCATGTCCCATTGGGAACTCACTGAATTCGCCTAGAAATTTTGATTCAATTCGTGAAAATTTTTCTATATCCCGAACAGTCCACTTATTACTACTGCGGCCTTTTGGGAACTAACTGAATTCACCAAGTTGCGGAGATTCGGCCCCTCCAAATTTTGATAAATTTTTAAAAGTACACATATTACAAGAGCCTACTCCTGGGACCTAACTGAATTCACAAAGAAACAGTGTTTCTGTTCGTTAAAACGTTGCTCTATCATGAATAAAAACCTTATCACATTCCAATCCTATTTGGAACCTACTGAATTCAACGTGATACTTAGATTCCGTTCCCACAAATGTTGCTATATATTGAAAAGCACACTCAAACAAGAATGTCCCCAGGGAACTCACTCTATTCGCCTAGAAATTTTGATTCCATTCATGAAAATGTTTCTATATCCCCGAACAGTCCACTTATTACTATTGCGGACTACGAGGAACTAACTGAATACACCAAGTTACTGATATTTGGCTCACCAAATTTTGATAAATCTTTAAACTATACATATTACAAGAGCCTGCTACTGGGAACTAAATGAATTCACAAAGAAACAGTGTTTCAGTTCGTTAAAACTTTGCTCTAATTTGAATAAAAGCTTATTACTTGTGAATCCTATTGAGAACCTACTGAATTCACCCTGATACTTAAATTCCGTTCCTTAAAATGTTGCTATATATTGAAAAGCACTCTCATACAAGCATGTCCCAATGGGAACTCATTGAATTCGCCTATAAAATTTTGATTCAATTCGTGAAAATTATTCTATATCCCGAAGAGTCCACTTATTACTACTGTGGACTATTGGGAACTAACTGAATTCACCAAGTCACTGAGATTCGGCTCACCAAATTTTGATAAAATTTTAAAAGTGCACATATTACAAGACCCTGCTACTGGGAACTAACTGAATTCACAAAGGAGCAGTGTTTCAGTTCGTTAAAACGTTGCTCTATCTTGAATAACAAGCTTATTACATGAGATCCTACATGGAAACTACTGAATTCACCATGATGCTTAGATTCCGTTCCTTAAAATGTTGCTATATATTGAAAAGCACACTCATACCAGCATGTCCCATTGGGAACTCACCGAAATCGCCTAGAAATTTTGAATCCATTCGTGATAATTTTTCTATATCCCGAAGTGTCCACTTGTTACTATTGCAGCTTACTAGGAACTAACTGAATTCACCAAGTTACTGAGATTTGGCTCACCGAATTTTGATAAATCTTTAAAAGTACACATATTACAAGAGCCTGCTACTGGGAACTAACTGAATTCACAAAGAAACAGTGTTTCAGTTCTTTAAAACGTTGCTCTAGCATGAAAAACAAGCTTATTACATTCGAATCCTTTTGGGAACCAACTGAATTCAAGGTGATACTTAGATTCCGTTCCTACAAATGTTGCTATTATTGAAAAGCACACTCATACAAGCATGTCCCAATGGAACTCACTGTATTCGCCTAGAAATTTTGATATAATTTGTGAAAATTTGTCTCTATCCCGAACAGTCCACTAATTACTATTGCGGTCTACTAGGAACTAACTGAATTCACAAATTTACTGAGATTCGGCTCACGAAATTTTGATAAATCTTTAAAAGTACACATATTAGAAGAGCCTGCTACTGGGAACTAACTGAATTCACAAACAAACAGTGTTTCCGTTCGTAAAACGTTGCTCTATCTTGAATAAAAGCTTATTACTTGTGAATCCTATTGAGAAGCTACTGAATTCACCATGATTCTTAGATTCCGTTCCTTAAAATGTTGCTATATATTGAAAAGCACACTCATACAAGCATGTCCCAGGGGAACTCACTGAATTATCCTTGAAATTTTGATTCTATTCGTTAAATATTTCTATATCCTGAACAGTCCACTTATTACTACTGTGGCCTATTGGGAACTAAGTGAATAACCAAGATACTGAGATTCGGCTCACCAAATTTTGATAAATCTTTAAAAGTACACATATTACAAGAACTTGCTACTGGGAACTAACGGAATTCACAATGAAACAGTCTTTCAGTTCGTTAAAACTTTGCTCTATCTTAAATACCATGCTTATTACATGCGGTCCTATTGGGAAGCCACAGAATTCCACATGATACTTAGATTCCGTTACTTAAAATATTGCTATATATTGAAAAACACACTCATACAAGCATGTCCCATTGGGAACTCACTTCATTCGCCTAGAAATTTTGATTCAATTCGTGAAAATATTTCTATATCCCGAATAGTCCAATTATAACTATTGCGGCTTACTAGGAACTAGCTGAATTCCCCAATTTGCTGAGATTCGGCTAACCAAATTTGATAAATCTTTAAAAGTACACATATTACAAGAACCTCGTACTGGGAACTAACTGAATATAGAAAGAATCAGTGTTTCAGTTCGTTAAAACGTTGCTCTATCTTGAATAACAAGCTTATTACATTCGAATCCCATTGGGAAACTACTGAATTCAACGTGATACTAGATTCCGTTCCTACAAATGTTGCTATATATTGAAAAGTACACTCATACATGCATGTGCCATTGGGAACTCACTGAATTCGCCTAGAATTTTTCATTCAATTCGTGAAAATTTTTCTATATCCCGAACAGTCCACTTCTAACTATTGCGGCTTACTAGGAACTAACTAAATACACCAAGTTACTGATATTCGGCTCACCAAATTTTGATAAATCTTTAATAGTACACATATTAGAAGAGCCTGCTACTGGGAACTAACTGAATTCACAAAGAAACAGTGTTTCCGTTCGTAAAACTTTGCTCTATCTTGAATAAAGCTTATAACTTGTGAATCCTATTGAGAAGCTACTGAATTCACCATGATTGTTAGATTCCGTTCCTTAAAATGTTGCTATATATTGAAAAGCACACTCATACAAGCATGTCCCAGGGGAACTCACTGAATTATCCTTGAAATTTTGATTCTATTCGTTAAATTTTTCTATATCCTGAACAGTCCACTTATTACTACTGCGGCCTATTGGGAACTAAGTGAATAACCAAGATACTGAGATTCGGCTCACCAAATTTTGATAAATCTTTAAAAGTACACATATTACAAGAGCTTGCTACTGGGAACTAACGGAATTCACAATGAAACAGTGTTTCAGTTCGTTAAAACTTTGCTCTATCTTAAATACCATGCTTATTACATGCGATCCTATTGGGAAGCCACAGAATTCCATAGATACTTAGATTCCGTTACTTAAAATATTGCTATATATTGAAAAACAAACTCATACAAGCATGTCCCATTGGGAACTCACTTAATTCGCCTAGAAATTTTGATTCAATTCGTGAAAATATTTCTATATCCCGAATAGTCCAATTATAACTATTGCGGCTTACTAGGAACTAGGTGAATTCCCCAATTTGCTGAGATTCGGCTAACCAAATTTGATAAATCTTTAAAAGTACACATATTACAAGAGCCTACTACTGGGAACTAACTGAATATAGAAAGAATCAGTGTTTCAGTTCGTTAAAACTTTGCTCTATCTTGAATAACAAGCTTACTACATTCGAATCCCATTGGGAAACTACTGAATTCAACGTGATACTAGATTCCGTTCCTACAAATGTTGCTATATATTGAAAAGCACACTCATACATGCATGTCCCATTGGGAACTCACTGAATTCGTCTAGAATTTTTCATTCAATTCGTGAAAATTTTTCTATATCCCGAACAGTCCACTTCTAACTATTGCGGCTTACTAGGAACTAACTAAATACACCAAGTTACTGATATTCGGCTCACCAAATTTTGATAAATCTTTAATAGTACACATATTACAAGAGCCTGCTACTGGGAACTAACTGAATTCACAAAGAAACAGTGTTTCAGTTCAGTAAAACGTTGCTCTATCTTGAATAATAATCTTATTACATGTGAATCCTTTTGGGAAACTACTGAATTCACCATGATACTTAGATTCCGTTCCTTAACATGTTGCTATATATTGAAAAGCACACTCATACAAGCATGTCCCATTGGGAAATCACTGAATTCGCCTAGATATTTTAATTACATTCGTGGAAATTATTTTATATCCTGAACAGTCCACTTATTACTACTGCGGCATATTGAGAACTAACGGAATTCACAAAGTTACTGAGATTCGGTTCACTAAATTTTGATAAATTTTTAAAAGTACACATATTACAAGAGCCCGCTACTGGGAACTAACTGAATTCACAAAGAAACAGTGTTTCAGTTCGATAAAACTCTGCTCTATCTTAAATAACAAGATTATTAATGCGATCCTATTGGGAACCTACAGAATTCCCCATGATACTTAGATTCGGTTCCTTAAAATGTTGCTATATATTGAAAAGCACACTCATACAAGCATGTCCCATTGGGAACTCACTGAATTCGCCTTGAAATTTTGACTCGATTCGTGAAAATTTTTCTCTATCCCGAACAGTCCACTTATAACTATTGCGGCTTACTAGGAACTAACTGAATTCAGCAAGTTACTGAGATTCGGCTCAACAAATTTTGATAAATCTTTAAAAGTACACATATTATAAGAGGGGGCTACTGGAAATTAACTGAATTCTCAAAGAAACAGTGTTTCAGTTTGTTAAAACGTTGCTCTATCTTGAATAACAAGCTTATTATATGTGAATCCTTTTGGGAAACTACTGAATTCACCATGATACTTAGACCGTTCCTTAAAATGTTGCTATATATTGAAAAGCACACTCATACAAGCATGTCCCATTCTGAAATCACTGAATTCGCCTAGAAATTTTGATTCAATTTGTGAAAATTTTTCTATATCCCGAACAGTCCACTAATTACTATTGCTGCATACTAGGAACTAAATGAATTCGCAAATTTACTGAGATTCAGCTCACGAAATTTCGATAAATCTTTAAAAGTACTCGTATTACAAGAGTCTGCTCCTGGGAACTAATTGAAATCACAAAGAAACAGTGTTTCAGTTCGTTAAACGTTGCTCTATCTTGAATAAGAAGCTTATTACATGCGAATCCTATCGTGGACCTACTGAATACACCATGATACTTAGATTCCGTTCCTTAAAATGTTCCTATAAATTGAAAAGAACACTCATACAATCATGTCCCATTGGGAACTCACTTAATTCGCCTAGGAATTTTGATTCAATTTGTGAAAATTTTTCTATATCCCGAAGAGTCCACTATTTACTACTGCGGCATGTTGTGAACTAATTGAAGTCACCAAGTTACTGAGATTCAGCACACCAAATTTTGATAAATCTTTAAAAGTACACATATTACAAGAGACTGCTACTGGGAAGTAAATGAATTCACAAAGAAACAGTGTTTCAGTTCGTTAAAACTTTGCTCTATCTTAAATACCATGCTTATTACATGCGATCCTATTGGGAAGCCACAGAATTCCACATGATACTTAGATTCCGTTACTTAAAATATTACTATATATTGAAAAACACACTCATACAAGCATGTCCCATTGGGAACTCACTTCATTCGCCTAGAAATTTTGATTCAATTCGTGAAAATATTTCTATATCCCGAATAGTCCAATTATAACTATTGCGGCTTACTAGGAACTAGCTGAATTCCCCAATTTGCTGAGATTCGGCTAACCAAATTTGATAAATCTTTAAAAGTACACATATTACAAGAGCCTGCTACTGGGAACTAACTGAATATAGAAAGAAACAGTGTTTCAGTTCGTTAAAACGTTGCTCTATCTTGAATAACAAGCTTATTATATTCGAATCCCATTGGGAAACTACTGAATTCAACGTGATACTAGATTCTCGTCCTACAAATGTTGCTATATATTGAAAAGCACACTCATACAAGCATGTCCCATTGGGAAATCACTGAATTCGCCTAGATATTTTGATTACATTCGTGAAAATTATTTTATATCCTGAAGAGTCCTCTTATTACTACTGCGGCATATTGAGAACTAACGGAATTCACCAAGTTACTGAGATTCGGCTCACTAAATTTTGATAAATTTTTAAAAGTACACATATTACAAGAGCCCGCTTCTGGGAACTAACTGAATTCACAAAGAAACAGTGTTTCAGTTCGATAAAACTCTGCTCTATCTTAAATAACAAGATTATTAATGCGATCCTATTGGGAACCTACAGAATTCACCATGATACTTAGGTTCCGTTGCTTTATATGTTGCTATATATTGAAAAGGACACTTATACAAGCATGTCCCATTGGGAATTCACTGAATTCGCCTCGAAATTTTGATTCTATTCGTGAAAAAATATCTATATCCCGCACAGTCCACTTATTTCAATAGAGGCATACTAGGAACTAACTGAATTCACCTACTTACTGAGATTCGGCTCACCAAATTTTGATAAATCTTTAAAAGTACACATATTACAAGAGCCTGCTACTGCGAACTAACTGAATTCACAAAGAAACAGTGTTTCAGTTCGTTAAAACGTTGCTATATCTTGAATACCAAGCTTATTATATGTGAATCCTTTTGGGAAACTACTGAATTCACCATGATACTTAGACCGTTCCTTAAAATGTTGCTATATATTGAAAAGCACACTCATACAAGCATGTCCCATTCGGAAATCACTGAATTCGCCTAGAAATTTTGATTCAATTTGTGAAAATTTTTCTATATCCCGAACAGTCCACTAATTACTATTGCTGCCTACTAGGAACTAAATGAATTCGCAAATTTACTGAGATTCACCTCACGAAATTTCGATAAATCTTTAAAAGTACACGTATTACAAGACCCTGCTACTGGGAACTAATTGAATTCACAAAGAAACAGTGTTTCAGTTCGTTAAACGTTGCTCTATCTTGAATAAAAAGCTTATTACATGCGAATCCTATCGTGGACCTACTGAATTCACCATGATACTTAGATTCCGTTCCTTAAAATGTTGCTATAAATTGAAAAGCACACTCATACAAGCATGTCCCATTGGGAACTCACTTAATTCGCCTAGGAATTTTGATTCAATTTGTGAAAATTTTTCTATATCCCGAAGAGTCCACTTATTACTACTGCGGCATATTGTGAACTAATTGAATTCACCAAGTTACTGAGATTCGGCTCACCAAATTTTGATAAATCTTTAAAAGTACACATATTACAAGAGACTGCTACTGGGAAGTAAATGAATTCACAAAGAAACAGTGTTTCAGTTCGTTAAAACGTTGCTCTACCTTAAATAACAAGCTTATTAATGCGATCCTATTGGGAACCTACAGAATTCCCCATGATACTTAGATCGCCTTCCTTAAAATGTTGCTATATATTGAAAAAGCACACTCATACATGCATGTCCCATTGGGAACTCACTGAATTCGCCTAGATATTTTGACTCTATTCGTAAAAATTTTTCTATATCCCGAACAGTCCACTTCTAACTATTGCGGCTTACTAGGAACTAACTGAATACACCAAGTTACTGATATTTGGCTCACCAAATTTTGATAAATCTTTAAAAGTACACATATTACAAGAGCCTGCTACTGGGACATAACTGAATTCACAAAGAAACCGTGTTTCACTTCGTTAAAACGTTGCTCTATCTTGAATAACAATCTGATTACATGTGAATCCTTTTGGGAAACTACTGAATACACCATGATACTTAGATTCCGTTCCTTACATGTTGCTATTTATTGAAAAGCACACTCATACAAGCATGTCCCATTGGGAACTCACTGAATTAGCCTAGATATTTTGATTACATTCGTGAAAATTATTTTATATCCTGAACAGTCCACTTATTACTACTGCGGCATATTGAGAACTAACTGAATTCACCAACTTACGGAGATTCGGCTCAATAAATTTTGATGAATCTTTAAAAGTACACATATTATAAGAGGGTGCTCTGGGAACTAACTGAATTCACAAAGAAACAGTGTTTCAGTTCGGTAAAACGTTGCTCTATCTTGAATAACAAGCTTACTATATGTGAATCCTTTTAGGAAACTACTAAATTCACCATGATACTTAGATTCCGTTACATAAAATGTTGCTATATATTGAAAAGCACACGCATAGAGGCATGTCCCATTGGGAACTCACTGAATTCGCCTAGAAATTTTGATTCAATTCGTGAAAATTTTTCTATATCCCGAACAGTCCACTTATTACTACTGCGGCCTTTTGGGAACTAACTGAATTCACCAAGTTGCGGAGATTCGGCCCCTCCAAATTTTGATAAATTTTTAAAAGTACACATATTACAAGAGCCTACTCCTGGGACCTAACTGAATTCACAAAGAAACAGTGTTTCTGTTCGTTAAAACGTTGCTCTATCATGAATAAAAACCTTATCACATTCCAATCCTATTTGGAACCTACTGAATTCAACGTGATACTTAGATTCCGTTCCCACAAATGTTGCTATATATTGAAAAGCACACTCAAACAAGAATGTCCCCAGGGAACTCACTCTATTCGCCTAGAAATTTTGATTCCATTCATGAAAATGTTTCTATATCCCCGAACAGTCCACTTATTACTATTGCGGACTACGAGGAACTAACTGAATACACCAAGTTACTGATATTTGGCTCACCAAATTTTGATAAATCTTTAAACTATACATATTACAAGAGCCTGCTACTGGGAACTAAATGAATTCACAAAGAAACAGTGTTTCAGTTCGTTAAAACTTTGCTCTAATTTGAATAAAAGCTTATTACTTGTGAATCCTATTGAGAACCTACTGAATTCACCCTGATACTTAAATTCCGTTCCTTAAAATGTTGCTATATATTGAAAAGCACTCTCATACAAGCATGTCCCAATGGGAACTCATTGAATTCGCCTATAAAATTTTGATTCAATTCGTGAAAATTATTCTATATCCCGAAGAGTCCACTTATTACTACTGTGGACTATTGGGAACTAACTGAATTCACCAAGTCACTGAGATTCGGCTCACCAAATTTTGATAAAATTTTAAAAGTGCACATATTACAAGACCCTGCTACTGGGAACTAACTGAATTCACAAAGGAGCAGTGTTTCAGTTCGTTAAAACGTTGCTCTATCTTGAATAACAAGCTTATTACATGAGATCCTACATGGAAACTACTGAATTCACCATGATGCTTAGATTCCGTTCCTTAAAATGTTGCTATATATTGAAAAGCACACTCATACCAGCATGTCCCATTGGGAACTCACCGAAATCGCCTAGAAATTTTGAATCCATTCGTGATAATTTTTCTATATCCCGAAGTGTCCACTTGTTACTATTGCAGCTTACTAGGAACTAACTGAATTCACCAAGTTACTGAGATTCGGCTCACCGAATTTTGATAAATCTTTAAAAGTACACATATTACAAGAGCCTGCTACTGGGAACTAACTGAATTCACAAAGAAACAGTGTTTCAGTTCTTTAAAACGTTGCTCTAGCATGAAAAACAAGCTTATTACATTCGAATCCTTTTGGGAACCAACTGAATTCAAGGTGATACTTAGATTCCGTTCCTACAAATGTTGCTATTATTGAAAAGCACACTCATACAAGCATGTCCCAATGGAACTCACTGTATTCGCCTAGAAATTTTGATATAATTTGTGAAAATTTGTCTCTATCCCGAACAGTCCACTAATTACTATTGCGGTCTACTAGGAACTAACTGAATTCACAAATTTACTGAGATTCGGCTCACGAAATTTTGATAAATCTTTAAAAGTACACATATTAGAAGAGCCTGCTACTGGGAACTAACTGAATTCACAAACAAACAGTGTTTCCGTTCGTAAAACGTTGCTCTATCTTGAATAAAAGCTTATTACTTGTGAATCCTATTGAGAAGCTACTGAATTCACCATGATTCTTAGATTCCGTTCCTTAAAATGTTGCTATATATTGAAAAGCACACTCATACAAGCATGTCCCAGGGGAACTCACTGAATTATCCTTGAAATTTTGATTCTATTCGTTAAATTTTTCTATATCCTGAACAGTCCACTTATTACTACTGCGGCCTATTGGGAACTAAGTGAATAACCAAGATACTGAGATTCGGCTCACCAAATTTTGATAAATCTTTAAAAGTACACATATTACAAGAGCTTGCTACTGGGAACTAACGGAATTCACAATGAAACAGTCTTTCAGTTCGTTAAAACTTTGCTCTATCTTAAATACCATGCTTATTACATGCGATCCTATTGGGAAGCCACAGAATTCCATAGATACTTAGATTCCGTTACTTAAAATATTGCTATATATTGAAAAACACACTCATACAAGCATGTCCCATTGGGAACTCACTTCATTCGCCTAGAAATTTTGATTCAATTCTTGAAAATATTTCTATATCCCGAATAGTCCAATTATAACTATTGCGGCTTACTAGGAACTAGCTGAATTCCCCAATTTGCTGAGATTCGGCTAACCAAATTTGATAAATCTTTAAAAGTACACATATTACAAGAACCTCGTACTGGGAACTAACTGAATATAGAAAGAATCAGTGTTTCAGTTCGTTAAAACGTTGCTCTATCTTGAATAACAAGCTTATTACATTCGAATCCCATTGGGAAACTACTGAATTCAACGTGATACTAGATTCCGTTCCTACAAATGTTGCTATATATTGAAAAGTACACTCATACATGCATGTGCCATTGGGAACTCACTGAATTCGCCTAGAATTTTTCATTCAATTCGTGAAAATTTTTCTATATCCCGAACAGTCCACTTCTAACTATTGCGGCTTACTAGGAACTAACTAAATACACCAAGTTACTGATATTCGGCTCACCAAATTTTGATAAATCTTTAATAGTACACATATTAGAAGAGCCTGCTACTGGGAACTAACTGAATTCACAAAGAAACAGTGTTTCCGTTCGTAAAACTTTGCTCTATCTTGAATAAAGCTTATAACTTGTGAATCCTATTGAGAAGCTACTGAATTCACCATGATTGTTAGATTCCGTTCCTTAAAATGTTGCTATATATTGAAAAGCACACTCATACAAGCATGTCCCAGGGGAACTCACTGAATTATCCTTGAAATTTTGATTCTATTCGTTAAATTTTTCTATATCCTGAACAGTCCACTTATTACTACTGCGGCCTATTGGGAACTAAGTGAATAACCAAGATACTGAGATTCGGCTCACCAAATTTTGATAAATCTTTAAAAGTACACATATTACAAGAGCTTGCTACTGGGAACTAACGGAATTCACAATGAAACAGTGTTTCAGTTCGTTAAAACTTTGCTCTATCTTAAATACCATGCTTATTACATGCGATCCTATTGGGAAGCCACAGAATTCCATAGATACTTAGATTCCGTTACTTAAAATATTGCTATATATTGAAAAACAAACTCATACAAGCATGTCCCATTGGGAACTCACTTAATTCGCCTAGAAATTTTGATTCAATTCGTGAAAATATTTCTATATCCCGAATAGTCCAATTATAACTATTGCGGCTTACTAGGAACTAGGTGAATTCCCCAATTTGCTGAGATTCGGCTAACCAAATTTGATAAATCTTTAAAAGTACACATATTACAAGAGCCTGCTACTGGGAACTAACTGAATATAGAAAGAATCAGTGTTTCAGTTCGTTAAAACTTTGCTCTATCTTGAATAACAAGCTTACTACATTCGAATCCCATTGGGAAACTACTGAATTCAACGTGATACTAGATTCCGTTCCTACAAATGTTGCTATATATTGAAAAGCACACTCATACATGCATGTCCCATTGGGAACTCACTGAATTCGTCTAGAATTTTTCATTCAATTCGTGAAAATTTTTCTATATCCCGAACAGTCCACTTCTAACTATTGCGGCTTACTAGGAACTAACTAAATACACCAAGTTACTGATATTCGGCTCACCAAATTTTGATAAATCTTTAATAGTACACATATTACAAGAGCCTGCTACTGGGAACTAACTGAATTCACAAAGAAACAGTGTTTCAGTTCAGTAAAACGTTGCTCTATCTTGAATAATAATCTTATTACATGTGAATCCTTTTGGGAAACTACTGAATTCACCATGATACTTAGATTCCGTTCCTTAACATGTTGCTATATATTGAAAAGCACACTCATACAAGCATGTCCCATTGGGAAATCACTGAATTCGCCTAGATATTTTAATTACATTCGTGGAAATTATTTTATATCCTGAACAGTCCACTTATTACTACTGCGGCATATTGAGAACTAACGGAATTCACAAAGTTACTGAGATTCGGTTCACTAAATTTTGATAAATTTTTAAAAGTACACATATTACAAGAGCCCGCTACTGGGAACTAACTGAATTCACAAAGAAACAGTGTTTCAGTTCGATAAAACTCTGCTCTATCTTAAATAACAAGATTATTAATGCGATCCTATTGGGAACCTACAGAATTCCCCATGATACTTAGATTCGGTTCCTTAAAATGTTGCTATATATTGAAAAGCACACTCATACAAGCATGTCCCATTGGGAACTCACTGAATTCGCCTTGAAATTTTGACTCGATTCGTGAAAATTTTTCTCTATCCCGAACAGTCCACTTATAACTATTGCGGCTTACTAGGAACTAACTGAATTCAGCAAGTTACTGAGATTCGGCTCAACAAATTTTGATAAATCTTTAAAAGTACACATATTATAAGAGGGGGCTACTGGAAATTAACTGAATTCTCAAAGAAACAGTGTTTCAGTTTGTTAAAACGTTGCTCTATCTTGAATAACAAGCTTATTATATGTGAATCCTTTTGGGAAACTACTGAATTCACCATGATACTTAGACCGTTCCTTAAAATGTTGCTATATATTGAAAAGCACACTCATACAAGCATGTCCCATTCTGAAATCACTGAATTCGCCTAGAAATTTTGATTCAATTTGTGAAAATTTTTCTATATCCCGAACAGTCCACTAATTACTATTGCTGCATACTAGGAACTAAATGAATTCGCAAATTTACTGAGATTCAGCTCACGAAATTTCGATAAATCTTTAAAAGTACTCGTATTACAAGAGTCTGCTCCTGGGAACTAATTGAAATCACAAAGAAACAGTGTTTCAGTTCGTTAAACGTTGCTCTATCTTGAATAAGAAGCTTATTACATGCGAATCCTATCGTGGACCTACTGAATACACCATGATACTTAGATTCCGTTCCTTAAAATGTTCCTATAAATTGAAAAGAACACTCATACAATCATGTCCCATTGGGAACTCACTTAATTCGCCTAGGAATTTTGATTCAATTTGTGAAAATTTTTCTATATCCCGAAGAGTCCACTATTTACTACTGCGGCATGTTGTGAACTAATTGAAGTCACCAAGTTACTGAGATTCAGCACACCAAATTTTGATAAATCTTTAAAAGTACACATATTACAAGAGACTGCTACTGGGAAGTAAATGAATTCACAAAGAAACAGTGTTTCAGTTCGTTAAAACTTTGCTCTATCTTAAATACCATGCTTATTACATGCGATCCTATTGGGAAGCCACAGAATTCCACATGATACTTAGATTCCGTTACTTAAAATATTACTATATATTGAAAAACACACTCATACAAGCATGTCCCATTGGGAACTCACTTCATTCGCCTAGAAATTTTGATTCAATTCGTGAAAATATTTCTATATCCCGAATAGTCCAATTATAACTATTGCGGCTTACTAGGAACTAGCTGAATTCCCCAATTTGCTGAGATTCGGCTAACCAAATTTGATAAATCTTTAAAAGTACACATATTACAAGAGCCTGCTACTGGGAACTAACTGAATATAGAAAGAAACAGTGTTTCAGTTCGTTAAAACGTTGCTCTATCTTGAATAACAAGCTTATTATATTCGAATCCCATTGGGAAACTACTGAATTCAACGTGATACTAGATTCTCGTCCTACAAATGTTGCTATATATTGAAAAGCACACTCATACAAGCATGTCCCATTGGGAAATCACTGAATTCGCCTAGATATTTTGATTACATTCGTGAAAATTATTTTATATCCTGAAGAGTCCTCTTATTACTACTGCGGCATATTGAGAACTAACGGAATTCACCAAGTTACTGAGATTCGGCTCACTAAATTTTGATAAATTTTTAAAAGTACACATATTACAAGAGCCCGCTTCTGGGAACTAACTGAATTCACAAAGAAACAGTGTTTCAGTTCGATAAAACTCTGCTCTATCTTAAATAACAAGATTATTAATGCGATCCTATTGGGAACCTACAGAATTCACCATGATACTTAGGTTCCGTTGCTTTATATGTTGCTATATATTGAAAAGGACACTTATACAAGCATGTCCCATTGGGAATTCACTGAATTCGCCTCGAAATTTTGATTCTATTCGTGAAAAAATATCTATATCCCGCACAGTCCACTTATTTCAATAGAGGCATACTAGGAACTAACTGAATTCACCTACTTACTGAGATTCGGCTCACCAAATTTTGATAAATCTTTAAAAGTACACATATTACAAGAGCCTGCTACTGCGAACTAACTGAATTCACAAAGAAACAGTGTTTCAGTTCGTTAAAACGTTGCTATATCTTGAATACCAAGCTTATTATATGTGAATCCTTTTGGGAAACTACTGAATTCACCATGATACTTAGACCGTTCCTTAAAATGTTGCTATATATTGAAAAGCACACTCATACAAGCATGTCCCATTCGGAAATCACTGAATTCGCCTAGAAATTTTGATTCAATTTGTGAAAATTTTTCTATATCCCGAACAGTCCACTAATTACTATTGCTGCCTACTAGGAACTAAATGAATTCGCAAATTTACTGAGATTCACCTCACGAAATTTCGATAAATCTTTAAAAGTACACGTATTACAAGACCCTGCTACTGGGAACTAATTGAATTCACAAAGAAACAGTGTTTCAGTTCGTTAAACGTTGCTCTATCTTGAATAAAAAGCTTATTACATGCGAATCCTATCGTGGACCTACTGAATTCACCATGATACTTAGATTCCGTTCCTTAAAATGTTGCTATAAATTGAAAAGCACACTCATACAAGCATGTCCCATTGGGAACTCACTTAATTCGCCTAGGAATTTTGATTCAATTTGTGAAAATTTTTCTATATCCCGAAGAGTCCACTTATTACTACTGCGGCATATTGTGAACTAATTGAATTCACCAAGTTACTGAGATTCGGCTCACCAAATTTTGATAAATCTTTAAAAGTACACATATTACAAGAGACTGCTACTGGGAAGTAAATGAATTCACAAAGAAACAGTGTTTCAGTTCGTTAAAACGTTGCTCTACCTTAAATAACAAGCTTATTAATGCGATCCTATTGGGAACCTACAGAATTCCCCATGATACTTAGATCGCCTTCCTTAAAATGTTGCTATATATTGAAAAAGCACACTCATACATGCATGTCCCATTGGGAACTCACTGAATTCGCCTAGATATTTTGACTCTATTCGTAAAAATTTTTCTATATCCCGAACAGTCCACTTCTAACTATTGCGGCTTACTAGGAACTAACTGAATACACCAAGTTACTGATATTTGGCTCACCAAATTTTGATAAATCTTTAAAAGTACACATATTACAAGAGCCTGCTACTGGGACATAACTGAATTCACAAAGAAACCGTGTTTCACTTCGTTAAAACGTTGCTCTATCTTGAATAACAATCTGATTACATGTGAATCCTTTTGGGAAACTACTGAATACACCATGATACTTAGATTCCGTTCCTTACATGTTGCTATTTATTGAAAAGCACACTCATACAAGCATGTCCCATTGGGAACTCACTGAATTAGCCTAGATATTTTGATTACATTCGTGAAAATTATTTTATATCCTGAACAGTCCACTTATTACTACTGCGGCATATTGAGAACTAACTGAATTCACCAACTTACGGAGATTCGGCTCAATAAATTTTGATGAATCTTTAAAAGTACACATATTATAAGAGGGTGCTCTGGGAACTAACTGAATTCACAAAGAAACAGTGTTTCAGTTCGGTAAAACGTTGCTCTATCTTGAATAACAAGCTTACTATATGTGAATCCTTTTAGGAAACTACTAAATTCACCATGATACTTAGATTCCGTTACATAAAATGTTGCTATATATTGAAAAGCACACGCATAGAGGCATGTCCCATTGGGAACTCACTGAATTCGCCTAGAAATTTTGATTCAATTCGTGAAAATTTTTCTATATCCCGAACAGTCCACTTATTACTACTGCGGCCTTTTGGGAACTAACTGAATTCACCAAGTTGCGGAGATTCGGCCCCTCCAAATTTTGATAAATTTTTAAAAGTACACATATTACAAGAGCCTACTCCTGGGACCTAACTGAATTCACAAAGAAACAGTGTTTCTGTTCGTTAAAACGTTGCTCTATCATGAATAAAAACCTTATCACATTCCAATCCTATTTGGAACCTACTGAATTCAACGTGATACTTAGATTCCGTTCCCACAAATGTTGCTATATATTGAAAAGCACACTCAAACAAGAATGTCCCCAGGGAACTCACTCTATTCGCCTAGAAATTTTGATTCCATTCATGAAAATGTTTCTATATCCCCGAACAGTCCACTTATTACTATTGCGGACTACGAGGAACTAACTGAATACACCAAGTTACTGATATTTGGCTCACCAAATTTTGATAAATCTTTAAACTATACATATTACAAGAGCCTGCTACTGGGAACTAAATGAATTCACAAAGAAACAGTGTTTCAGTTCGTTAAAACTTTGCTCTAATTTGAATAAAAGCTTATTACTTGTGAATCCTATTGAGAACCTACTGAATTCACCCTGATACTTAAATTCCGTTCCTTAAAATGTTGCTATATATTGAAAAGCACTCTCATACAAGCATGTCCCAATGGGAACTCATTGAATTCGCCTATAAAATTTTGATTCAATTCGTGAAAATTATTCTATATCCCGAAGAGTCCACTTATTACTACTGTGGACTATTGGGAACTAACTGAATTCACCAAGTCACTGAGATTCGGCTCACCAAATTTTGATAAAATTTTAAAAGTGCACATATTACAAGACCCTGCTACTGGGAACTAACTGAATTCACAAAGGAGCAGTGTTTCAGTTCGTTAAAACGTTGCTCTATCTTGAATAACAAGCTTATTACATGAGATCCTACATGGAAACTACTGAATTCACCATGATGCTTAGATTCCGTTCCTTAAAATGTTGCTATATATTGAAAAGCACACTCATACCAGCATGTCCCATTGGGAACTCACCGAAATCGCCTAGAAATTTTGAATCCATTCGTGATAATTTTTCTATATCCCGAAGTGTCCACTTGTTACTATTGCAGCTTACTAGGAACTAACTGAATTCACCAAGTTACTGAGATTCGGCTCACCGAATTTTGATAAATCTTTAAAAGTACACATATTACAAGAGCCTGCTACTGGGAACTAACTGAATTCACAAAGAAACAGTGTTTCAGTTCTTTAAAACGTTGCTCTAGCATGAAAAACAAGCTTATTACATTCGAATCCTTTTGGGAACCAACTGAATTCAAGGTGATACTTAGATTCCGTTCCTACAAATGTTGCTATTATTGAAAAGCACACTCATACAAGCATGTCCCAATGGAACTCACTGTATTCGCCTAGAAATTTTGATATAATTTGTGAAAATTTGTCTCTATCCCGAACAGTCCACTAATTACTATTGCGGTCTACTAGGAACTAACTGAATTCACAAATTTACTGAGATTCGGCTCACGAAATTTTGATAAATCTTTAAAAGTACACATATTAGAAGAGCCTGCTACTGGGAACTAACTGAATTCACAAACAAACAGTGTTTCCGTTCGTAAAACGTTGCTCTATCTTGAATAAAAGCTTATTACTTGTGAATCCTATTGAGAAGCTACTGAATTCACCATGATTCTTAGATTCCGTTCCTTAAAATGTTGCTATATATTGAAAAGCACACTCATACAAGCATGTCCCAGGGGAACTCACTGAATTATCCTTGAAATTTTGATTCTATTCGTTAAATTTTTCTATATCCTGAACAGTCCACTTATTACTACTGCGGCCTATTGGGAACTAAGTGAATAACCAAGATACTGAGATTCGGCTCACCAAATTTTGATAAATCTTTAAAAGTACACATATTACAAGAGCTTGCTACTGGGAACTAACGGAATTCACAATGAAACAGTCTTTCAGTTCGTTAAAACTTTGCTCTATCTTAAATACCATGCTTATTACATGCGATCCTATTGGGAAGCCACAGAATTCCATAGATACTTAGATTCCGTTACTTAAAATATTGCTATATATTGAAAAACACACTCATACAAGCATGTCCCATTGGGAACTCACTTCATTCGCCTAGAAATTTTGATTCAATTCTTGAAAATATTTCTATATCCCGAATAGTCCAATTATAACTATTGCGGCTTACTAGGAACTAGCTGAATTCCCCAATTTGCTGAGATTCGGCTAACCAAATTTGATAAATCTTTAAAAGTACACATATTACAAGAACCTCGTACTGGGAACTAACTGAATATAGAAAGAATCAGTGTTTCAGTTCGTTAAAACGTTGCTCTATCTTGAATAACAAGCTTATTACATTCGAATCCCATTGGGAAACTACTGAATTCAACGTGATACTAGATTCCGTTCCTACAAATGTTGCTATATATTGAAAAGTACACTCATACATGCATGTGCCATTGGGAACTCACTGAATTCGCCTAGAATTTTTCATTCAATTCGTGAAAATTTTTCTATATCCCGAACAGTCCACTTCTAACTATTGCGGCTTACTAGGAACTAACTAAATACACCAAGTTACTGATATTCGGCTCACCAAATTTTGATAAATCTTTAATAGTACACATATTAGAAGAGCCTGCTACTGGGAACTAACTGAATTCACAAAGAAACAGTGTTTCCGTTCGTAAAACTTTGCTCTATCTTGAATAAAGCTTATAACTTGTGAATCCTATTGAGAAGCTACTGAATTCACCATGATTGTTAGATTCCGTTCCTTAAAATGTTGCTATATATTGAAAAGCACACTCATACAAGCATGTCCCAGGGGAACTCACTGAATTATCCTTGAAATTTTGATTCTATTCGTTAAATTTTTCTATATCCTGAACAGTCCACTTATTACTACTGCGGCCTATTGGGAACTAAGTGAATAACCAAGATACTGAGATTCGGCTCACCAAATTTTGATAAATCTTTAAAAGTACACATATTACAAGAGCTTGCTACTGGGAACTAACGGAATTCACAATGAAACAGTGTTTCAGTTCGTTAAAACTTTGCTCTATCTTAAATACCATGCTTATTACATGCGATCCTATTGGGAAGCCACAGAATTCCATAGATACTTAGATTCCGTTACTTAAAATATTGCTATATATTGAAAAACAAACTCATACAAGCATGTCCCATTGGGAACTCACTTAATTCGCCTAGAAATTTTGATTCAATTCGTGAAAATATTTCTATATCCCGAATAGTCCAATTATAACTATTGCGGCTTACTAGGAACTAGGTGAATTCCCCAATTTGCTGAGATTCGGCTAACCAAATTTGATAAATCTTTAAAAGTACACATATTACAAGAGCCTACTACTGGGAACTAACTGAATATAGAAAGAATCAGTGTTTCAGTTCGTTAAAACTTTGCTCTATCTTGAATAACAAGCTTACTACATTCGAATCCCATTGGGAAACTACTGAATTCAACGTGATACTAGATTCCGTTCCTACAAATGTTGCTATATATTGAAAAGCACACTCATACATGCATGTCCCATTGGGAACTCACTGAATTCGTCTAGAATTTTTCATTCAATTCGTGAAAATTTTTCTATATCCCGAACAGTCCACTTCTAACTATTGCGGCTTACTAGGAACTAACTAAATACACCAAGTTACTGATATTCGGCTCACCAAATTTTGATAAATCTTTAATAGTACACATATTACAAGAGCCTGCTACTGGGAACTAACTGAATTCACAAAGAAACAGTGTTTCAGTTCAGTAAAACGTTGCTCTATCTTGAATAATAATCTTATTACATGTGAATCCTTTTGGGAAACTACTGAATTCACCATGATACTTAGATTCCGTTCCTTAACATGTTGCTATATATTGAAAAGCACACTCATACAAGCATGTCCCATTGGGAAATCACTGAATTCGCCTAGATATTTTAATTACATTCGTGGAAATTATTTTATATCCTGAACAGTCCACTTATTACTACTGCGGCATATTGAGAACTAACGGAATTCACAAAGTTACTGAGATTCGGTTCACTAAATTTTGATAAATTTTTAAAAGTACACATATTACAAGAGCCCGCTACTGGGAACTAACTGAATTCACAAAGAAACAGTGTTTCAGTTCGATAAAACTCTGCTCTATCTTAAATAACAAGATTATTAATGCGATCCTATTGGGAACCTACAGAATTCCCCATGATACTTAGATTCGGTTCCTTAAAATGTTGCTATATATTGAAAAGCACACTCATACAAGCATGTCCCATTGGGAACTCACTGAATTCGCCTTGAAATTTTGACTCGATTCGTGAAAATTTTTCTCTATCCCGAACAGTCCACTTATAACTATTGCGGCTTACTAGGAACTAACTGAATTCAGCAAGTTACTGAGATTCGGCTCAACAAATTTTGATAAATCTTTAAAAGTACACATATTATAAGAGGGGGCTACTGGAAATTAACTGAATTCTCAAAGAAACAGTGTTTCAGTTTGTTAAAACGTTGCTCTATCTTGAATAACAAGCTTATTATATGTGAATCCTTTTGGGAAACTACTGAATTCACCATGATACTTAGACCGTTCCTTAAAATGTTGCTATATATTGAAAAGCACACTCATACAAGCATGTCCCATTCTGAAATCACTGAATTCGCCTAGAAATTTTGATTCAATTTGTGAAAATTTTTCTATATCCCGAACAGTCCACTAATTACTATTGCTGCATACTAGGAACTAAATGAATTCGCAAATTTACTGAGATTCAGCTCACGAAATTTCGATAAATCTTTAAAAGTACTCGTATTACAAGAGTCTGCTCCTGGGAACTAATTGAAATCACAAAGAAACAGTGTTTCAGTTCGTTAAACGTTGCTCTATCTTGAATAAGAAGCTTATTACATGCGAATCCTATCGTGGACCTACTGAATACACCATGATACTTAGATTCCGTTCCTTAAAATGTTCCTATAAATTGAAAAGAACACTCATACAATCATGTCCCATTGGGAACTCACTTAATTCGCCTAGGAATTTTGATTCAATTTGTGAAAATTTTTCTATATCCCGAAGAGTCCACTATTTACTACTGCGGCATGTTGTGAACTAATTGAAGTCACCAAGTTACTGAGATTCAGCACACCAAATTTTGATAAATCTTTAAAAGTACACATATTACAAGAGACTGCTACTGGGAAGTAAATGAATTCACAAAGAAACAGTGTTTCAGTTCGTTAAAACTTTGCTCTATCTTAAATACCATGCTTATTACATGCGATCCTATTGGGAAGCCACAGAATTCCACATGATACTTAGATTCCGTTACTTAAAATATTACTATATATTGAAAAACACACTCATACAAGCATGTCCCATTGGGAACTCACTTCATTCGCCTAGAAATTTTGATTCAATTCGTGAAAATATTTCTATATCCCGAATAGTCCAATTATAACTATTGCGGCTTACTAGGAACTAGCTGAATTCCCCAATTTGCTGAGATTCGGCTAACCAAATTTGATAAATCTTTAAAAGTACACATATTACAAGAGCCTGCTACTGGGAACTAACTGAATATAGAAAGAAACAGTGTTTCAGTTCGTTAAAACGTTGCTCTATCTTGAATAACAAGCTTATTATATTCGAATCCCATTGGGAAACTACTGAATTCAACGTGATACTAGATTCTCGTCCTACAAATGTTGCTATATATTGAAAAGCACACTCATACAAGCATGTCCCATTGGGAAATCACTGAATTCGCCTAGATATTTTGATTACATTCGTGAAAATTATTTTATATCCTGAAGAGTCCTCTTATTACTACTGCGGCATATTGAGAACTAACGGAATTCACCAAGTTACTGAGATTCGGCTCACTAAATTTTGATAAATTTTTAAAAGTACACATATTACAAGAGCCCGCTTCTGGGAACTAACTGAATTCACAAAGAAACAGTGTTTCAGTTCGATAAAACTCTGCTCTATCTTAAATAACAAGATTATTAATGCGATCCTATTGGGAACCTACAGAATTCACCATGATACTTAGGTTCCGTTGCTTTATATGTTGCTATATATTGAAAAGGACACTTATACAAGCATGTCCCATTGGGAATTCACTGAATTCGCCTCGAAATTTTGATTCTATTCGTGAAAAAATATCTATATCCCGCACAGTCCACTTATTTCAATAGAGGCATACTAGGAACTAACTGAATTCACCTACTTACTGAGATTCGGCTCACCAAATTTTGATAAATCTTTAAAAGTACACATATTACAAGAGCCTGCTACTGCGAACTAACTGAATTCACAAAGAAACAGTGTTTCAGTTCGTTAAAACGTTGCTATATCTTGAATACCAAGCTTATTATATGTGAATCCTTTTGGGAAACTACTGAATTCACCATGATACTTAGACCGTTCCTTAAAATGTTGCTATATATTGAAAAGCACACTCATACAAGCATGTCCCATTCGGAAATCACTGAATTCGCCTAGAAATTTTGATTCAATTTGTGAAAATTTTTCTATATCCCGAACAGTCCACTAATTACTATTGCTGCCTACTAGGAACTAAATGAATTCGCAAATTTACTGAGATTCACCTCACGAAATTTCGATAAATCTTTAAAAGTACACGTATTACAAGACCCTGCTACTGGGAACTAATTGAATTCACAAAGAAACAGTGTTTCAGTTCGTTAAACGTTGCTCTATCTTGAATAAAAAGCTTATTACATGCGAATCCTATCGTGGACCTACTGAATTCACCATGATACTTAGATTCCGTTCCTTAAAATGTTGCTATAAATTGAAAAGCACACTCATACAAGCATGTCCCATTGGGAACTCACTTAATTCGCCTAGGAATTTTGATTCAATTTGTGAAAATTTTTCTATATCCCGAAGAGTCCACTTATTACTACTGCGGCATATTGTGAACTAATTGAATTCACCAAGTTACTGAGATTCGGCTCACCAAATTTTGATAAATCTTTAAAAGTACACATATTACAAGAGACTGCTACTGGGAAGTAAATGAATTCACAAAGAAACAGTGTTTCAGTTCGTTAAAACGTTGCTCTACCTTAAATAACAAGCTTATTAATGCGATCCTATTGGGAACCTACAGAATTCCCCATGATACTTAGATCGCCTTCCTTAAAATGTTGCTATATATTGAAAAAGCACACTCATACATGCATGTCCCATTGGGAACTCACTGAATTCGCCTAGATATTTTGACTCTATTCGTAAAAATTTTTCTATATCCCGAACAGTCCACTTCTAACTATTGCGGCTTACTAGGAACTAACTGAATACACCAAGTTACTGATATTTGGCTCACCAAATTTTGATAAATCTTTAAAAGTACACATATTACAAGAGCCTGCTACTGGGACATAACTGAATTCACAAAGAAACCGTGTTTCACTTCGTTAAAACGTTGCTCTATCTTGAATAACAATCTGATTACATGTGAATCCTTTTGGGAAACTACTGAATACACCATGATACTTAGATTCCGTTCCTTACATGTTGCTATTTATTGAAAAGCACACTCATACAAGCATGTCCCATTGGGAACTCACTGAATTAGCCTAGATATTTTGATTACATTCGTGAAAATTATTTTATATCCTGAACAGTCCACTTATTACTACTGCGGCATATTGAGAACTAACTGAATTCACCAACTTACGGAGATTCGGCTCAATAAATTTTGATGAATCTTTAAAAGTACACATATTATAAGAGGGTGCTCTGGGAACTAACTGAATTCACAAAGAAACAGTGTTTCAGTTCGGTAAAACGTTGCTCTATCTTGAATAACAAGCTTACTATATGTGAATCCTTTTAGGAAACTACTAAATTCACCATGATACTTAGATTCCGTTACATAAAATGTTGCTATATATTGAAAAGCACACGCATAGAGGCATGTCCCATTGGGAACTCACTGAATTCGCCTAGAAATTTTGATTCAATTCGTGAAAATTTTTCTATATCCCGAACAGTCCACTTATTACTACTGCGGCCTTTTGGGAACTAACTGAATTCACCAAGTTGCGGAGATTCGGCCCCTCCAAATTTTGATAAATTTTTAAAAGTACACATATTACAAGAGCCTACTCCTGGGACCTAACTGAATTCACAAAGAAACAGTGTTTCTGTTCGTTAAAACGTTGCTCTATCATGAATAAAAACCTTATCACATTCCAATCCTATTTGGAACCTACTGAATTCAACGTGATACTTAGATTCCGTTCCCACAAATGTTGCTATATATTGAAAAGCACACTCAAACAAGAATGTCCCCAGGGAACTCACTCTATTCGCCTAGAAATTTTGATTCCATTCATGAAAATGTTTCTATATCCCCGAACAGTCCACTTATTACTATTGCGGACTACGAGGAACTAACTGAATACACAAAGTTACTGATATTTGGCTCACCAAATTTTGATAAATCTTTAAACTATACATATTACAAGAGCCTGCTACTGGGAACTAAATGAATTCACAAAGAAACAGTGTTTCAGTTCGTTAAAACTTTGCTCTAATTTGAATAAAAGCTTATTACTTGTGAATCCTATTGAGAACCTACTGAATTCACCCTGATACTTAAATTCCGTTCCTTAAAATGTTGCTATATATTGAAAAGCACTCTCATACAAGCATGTCCCAATGGGAACTCATTGAATTCGCCTATAAAATTTTGATTCAATTCGTGAAAATTATTCTATATCCCGAAGAGTCCACTTATTACTACTGTGGACTATTGGGAACTAACTGAATTCACCAAGTCACTGAGATTCGGCTCACCAAATTTTGATAAAATTTTAAAAGTGCACATATTACAAGACCCTGCTACTGGGAACTAACTGAATTCACAAAGAGCAGTGTTTCAGTTCGTTAAAACGTTGCTCTATCTTGAATAACAAGCTTATTACATGAGATCCTACATGGAAACTACTGAATTCACCATGATGCTTAGATTCCGTTCCTTAAAATGTTGCTATATATTGAAAAGCACACTCATACCAGCATGTCCCATTGGGAACTCACCGAAATCGCCTAGAAATTTTGAATCCATTCGTGATAATTTTTCTATATCCCGAAGTGTCCACTTGTTACTATTGCAGCTTACTAGGAACTAACTGAATTCACCAAGTTACTGAGATTCGGCTCACCGAATTTTGATAAATCTTTAAAAGTACACATATTACAAGAGCCTGCTACTGGGAACTAACTGAATTCACAAAGAAACAGTGTTTCAGTTCTTTAAAACGTTGCTCTAGCATGAAAAACAAGCTTATTACATTCGAATCCTTTTGGGAACCAACTGAATTCAAGGTGATACTTAGATTCCGTTCCTACAAATGTTGCTATTATTGAAAAGCACACTCATACAAGCATGTCCCAATGGAACTCACTGTATTCGCCTAGAAATTTTGATATAATTTGTGAAAATTTGTCTCTATCCCGAACAGTCCACTAATTACTATTGCGGTCTACTAGGAACTAACTGAATTCACAAATTTACTGAGATTCGGCTCACGAAATTTTGATAAATCTTTAAAAGTACACATATTAGAAGAGCCTGCTACTGGGAACTAACTGAATTCACAAACAAACAGTGTTTCCGTTCGTAAAACGTTGCTCTATCTTGAATAAAAGCTTATTACTTGTGAATCCTATTGAGAAGCTACTGAATTCACCATGATTCTTAGATTCCGTTCCTTAAAATGTTGCTATATATTGAAAAGCACACTCATACAAGCATGTCCCAGGGGAACTCACTGAATTATCCTTGAAATTTTGATTCTATTCGTTAAATATTTCTATATCCTGAACAGTCCACTTATTACTACTGTGGCCTATTGGGAACTAAGTGAATAACCAAGATACTGAGATTCGGCTCACCAAATTTTGATAAATCTTTAAAAGTACACATATTACAAGAACTTGCTACTGGGAACTAACGGAATTCACAATGAAACAGTCTTTCAGTTCGTTAAAACTTTGCTCTATCTTAAATACCATGCTTATTACATGCGGTCCTATTGGGAAGCCACAGAATTCCACATGATACTTAGATTCCGTTACTTAAAATATTGCTATATATTGAAAAACACACTCATACAAGCATGTCCCATTGGGAACTCACTTCATTCGCCTAGAAATTTTGATTCAATTCTTGAAAATATTTCTATATCCCGAATAGTCCAATTATAACTATTGCGGCTTACTAGGAACTAGCTGAATTCCCCAATTTGCTGAGATTCGGCTAACCAAATTTGATAAATCTTTAAAAGTACACATATTACAAGAACCTCGTACTGGGAACTAACTGAATATAGAAAGAATCAGTGTTTCAGTTCGTTAAAACGTTGCTCTATCTTGAATAACAAGCTTATTACATTCGAATCCCATTGGGAAACTACTGAATTCAACGTGATACTAGATTCCGTTCCTACAAATGTTGCTATATATTGAAAAGTACACTCATACATGCATGTCCCATTGGGAACTCACTGAATTCGCCTAGAATTTTTCATTCAATTCGTGAAAATTTTTCTATATCCCGAACAGTCCACTTCTAACTATTGCGGCTTACTAGGAACTAACTGAATACACCAAGTTTCTGATATTCGGCTCACCGAATTTTGATAAATCTTTAAAAGTACACATATTACAAGAGCCTGCTACTGGTAACTAACTGAATTCACAAAGAAACAGTGTTTCAGTTTGTTAAAACGTTGCTCTATCTTGAATAACAATCTTATTACATGTGAATCCTTTTGGGAAACTACTGAATTCACCATGATACTTAGATTCCGTTCCTTCACATGTTGCTATATATTGAAAAGCACACTCATACAAGCATGTCCCATTGGGAAATCACTGAATTCGCCTAGATATTTTGATTACATTCGTGAAAATTATTTTATATCCTGAACAGTCCACTTATTACTACTGCGGCATATTGAGAACTAACTGAATTCACCAACTTACGGAGATTCGGCTCAATAAATTTTGATGAATCTTTAAAAGTACACATATTATAAGAGGGTGCTCTGGGAACTAACTGAATTCACAAAGAAACAGTGTTTCAGTTCGGTAAAACGTTGCTCTATCTTGAATAACAAGCTTACTATATGTGAATCCTTTTAGGAAACTACTAAATTCACCATGATACTTAGATTCCGTTACATAAAATGTTGCTATATATTGAAAAGCACACGCATAAAGGCATGTCCCATTGGGAACTCACTGAATTCGCCTAGAAATTTTGATTCAATTCGTGAAAATTTTTCTATATCCCGAACAGTCCACTTATTACTACTGCGGCCTTTTGGGAACTAACTGAATTCACCAAGTTGCGGAGATTCGGCCCCTCCAAATTTTGATAAATTTTTAAAAGTACACATATTACAAGAGCCTACTCCTGGGACCTAACTGAATTCACAAAGAAACAGTGTTTCTGTTCGTTAAAACGTTGCTCTATCATGAATAAAACCTTATCACATTCCAATCCTATTTGGAACCTACTGAATTCAACGTGATACTTAGATTCCGTTCCCACAAATGTTGCTATATATTGAAAAGCACACTCAAACAAGAATGTCCCCAGGGAACTCACTCTATTCGCCTAGAAATTTTGATTCCATTCATGAAAATGTTTCTATATCCCCGAACAGTCCACTTATTACTATTGCGGACTACGAGGAACTAACTGAATACACAAAGTTACTGATATTTGGCTCACCAAATTTTGATAAATCTTTAAACTATACATATTACAAGAGCCTGCTACTGGGAACTAAATGAATTCACAAAGAAACAGTGTTTCAGTTCGTTAAAACTTTGCTCTAATTTGAATAAAAGCTTATTACTTGTGAATCCTATTGAGAACCTACTGAATTCACCCTGATACTTAAATTCCGTTCCTTAAAATGTTGCTATATATTGAAAAGCACTCTCATACAAGCATGTCCCAATGGGAACTCATTGAATTCGCCTATAAAATTTTGATTCAATTCGTGAAAATTATTCTATATCCCGAAGAGTCCACTTATTACTACTGTGGACTATTGGGAACTAACTGAATTCACCAAGTCACTGAGATTCGGCTCACCAAATTTTGATAAAATTTTAAAAGTGCACATATTACAAGACCCTGCTACTGGGAACTAACTGAATTCACAAAGGAGCAGTGTTTCAGTTCGTTAAAACGTTGCTCTATCTTGAATAACAAGCTTATTACATGAGATCCTACATGGAAACTACTGAATTCACCATGATGCTTAGATTCCGTTCCTTAAAATGTTGCTATATATTGAAAAGCACACTCATACCAGCATGTCCCATTGGGAACTCACCGAAATCGCCTAGAAATTTTGAATCCATTCGTGATAATTTTTCTATATCCCGAAGTGTCCACTTGTTACTATTGCAGCTTACTAGGAACTAACTGAATTCACCAAGTTACTGAGATTCGGCTCACCGAATTTTGATAAATCTTTAAAAGTACACATATTACAAGAGCCTGCTACTGGGAACTAACTGAATTCACAAAGAAACAGTGTTTCAGTTCTTTAAAACGTTGCTCTAGCATGAAAAACAAGCTTATTACATTCGAATCCTTTTGGGAACCAACTGAATTCAAGGTGATACTTAGATTCCGTTCCTACAAATGTTGCTATTATTGAAAAGCACACTCATACAAGCATGTCCCAATGGAACTCACTGTATTCGCCTAGAAATTTTGATATAATTTGTGAAAATTTGTCTCTATCCCGAACAGTCCACTAATTACTATTGCGGTCTACTAGGAACTAACTGAATTCACAAATTTACTGAGATTCGGCTCACGAAATTTTGATAAATCTTTAAAAGTACACATATTAGAAGAGCCTGCTACTGGGAACTAACTGAATTCACAAACAAACAGTGTTTCCGTTCGTAAAACGTTGCTCTATCTTGAATAAAAGCTTATTACTTGTGAATCCTATTGAGAAGCTACTGAATTCACCATGATTCTTAGATTCCGTTCCTTAAAATGTTGCTATATATTGAAAAGCACACTCATACAAGCATGTCCCAGGGGAACTCACTGAATTATCCTTGAAATTTTGATTCTATTCGTTAAATATTTCTATATCCTGAACAGTCCACTTATTACTACTGTGGCCTATTGGGAACTAAGTGAATAACCAAGATACTGAGATTCGGCTCACCAAATTTTGATAAATCTTTAAAAGTACACATATTACAAGAACTTGCTACTGGGAACTAACGGAATTCACAATGAAACAGTCTTTCAGTTCGTTAAAACTTTGCTCTATCTTAAATACCATGCTTATTACATGCGGTCCTATTGGGAAGCCACAGAATTCCACATGATACTTAGATTCCGTTACTTAAAATATTGCTATATATTGAAAAACACACTCATACAAGCATGTCCCATTGGGAACTCACTTCATTCGCCTAGAAATTTTGATTCAATTCTTGAAAATATTTCTATATCCCGAATAGTCCAATTATAACTATTGCGGCTTACTAGGAACTAGCTGAATTCCCCAATTTGCTGAGATTCGGCTAACCAAATTTGATAAATCTTTAAAAGTACACATATTACAAGAACCTCGTACTGGGAACTAACTGAATATAGAAAGAATCAGTGTTTCAGTTCGTTAAAACGTTGCTCTATCTTGAATAACAAGCTTATTACATTCGAATCCCATTGGGAAACTACTGAATTCAACGTGATACTAGATTCCGTTCCTACAAATGTTGCTATATATTGAAAAGTACACTCATACATGCATGTCCCATTGGGAACTCACTGAATTCGCCTAGAATTTTTCATTCAATTCGTGAAAATTTTTCTATATCCCGAACAGTCCACTTCTAACTATTGCGGCTTACTAGGAACTAACTGAATACACCAAGTTTCTGATATTCGGCTCACCGAATTTTGATAAATCTTTAAAAGTACACATATTACAAGAGCCTGCTACTGGTAACTAACTGAATTCACAAAGAAACAGTGTTTCAGTTTGTTAAAACGTTGCTCTATCTTGAATAACAATCTTATTACATGTGAATCCTTTTGGGAAACTACTGAATTCACCATGATACTTAGATTCCGTTCCTTCACATGTTGCTATATATTGAAAAGCACACTCATACAAGCATGTCCCATTGGGAAATCACTGAATTCGCCTAGATATTTTGATTACATTCGTGAAAATTATTTTATATCCTGAACAGTCCACTTATTACGACTGCGGCATATTGAGAACTAACGGATTTCACCAAGTTACTGAGATTCGGCTCAATAAATTTTGATAAATTTTTAAAAGTACACATATTACAAGAGCCTGCTACTGGGAACTAACTGAATTCACAAAGAAACAGTGTTTCAGTTCGATAAAACTCTGCTCTATCTTAAATAACAAGATTATTAATGCGATCCTACTGGGAACCTACAGAATTCACCATGATACTTAGGTTCCGTTGATTTATATGTTGCTATATATTGAAAAGGACACTTATACAAGCATGTCCCATTGGGAATTCACTGAATTCGCCTCGAAATTGTGATTCTATTCGTGAAAAAATATCTATATCCCGCACAGTCCACTTATTTCAATAGAGGCATACTAGGAACTAACTGAATTCACCTACTTACTGAGATTCGGCTCACCAAATTTTGATAAATCTTTAAAAGTACACATATTACAAGAGCCTGCTACTGCGAACTAACTGAATTCACAAAGAAACAGTGTTTCAGTTCGTTAAAACGTTGCTCTATCTTGAATAACAAGCTTATTATATGTGAATCCTTTTGGGAAACTACTGAATTCACCATGATACTTAGACCGTTCCTTAAAATGTTGCTATATATTGAAAAGCACACTCATATAAGCATGTCCCATTCGGAAATCACTGAATTCGCCTGGAAATTTTGATTCAATTTTGAAAATTTTTCTATATCCCGAAAGTCCACTAATTACTATTGCTGCCTACTAGGAACTAAATGAATTCGCAAATTTACTGAGATTCACCTCACGAAATTTCGATAAATCTTTAAAAGTACACGTATTACAAGAGCCTGCTACTGGGAACTAATTGAATTCACAAAGAAACAGTGTTTCAGTTCGTTAAACGTTGCTCTATCTTGAATAACAAGCTTATTACATGCGAATCCTATCGTGGACCTACTGTATTCACCATGATAATTAGATTCCGTTCTTTAAAATGTTGCTATAAATTGAAAAGCACACTCATACAAGCATGTCCCATTGGGAACTCACTTAATTCGCGTAGGAATTTTGATTCAATTTGTGAAAATTTTTCTATATCCTTAAGAGTCCACTTATTACTACTGCGGCATATTGTGAACTAATTGAATTCACCAAGTTACTGAGATTTGGCTCACCAAATTTTGATAAATCTTTAAAAGTACACATATTACAAGAGCCTGCTACTGGGACATTACTGAATTCACAAAGAAACAGTGTTTCAGTTCGTTAAAACGTTGCTCTATCTTGAATAACAATCTCATTACATGTGAATCCTTTTGGGCAACTACTGAATTCACCATGATACTTAGATTCCGTTCCTTACATGTTGCTATATATTGAAAAGCACACTCATACAAGCATGTCCCATTGGGAACTCACTGAATTCGCCTAGATATTTTGATTACATTCGTGAAAATTATTTTATATCCTGAACAGTCCACTTATTATTACTGCGGCATATTGAGAACTAACTGAATTCACCAACTTACTGAGATTCGGCTCAATAAATTTTGATGAATCTTTAAAAGTACACATATTATACGAGGGTGCTACTGGGAACTAACTGAATTCACAAAGAAACAGTGTTTCAGTTCGTTAAAACGTTGCTCTATCTTGAATAACAAGCTTATTATATGTGAATCCTTTTGGGAAAATACTGAATTCACCATGATACTTAGGTTCTGTTGCTTTATATGTTGCTATATATTGAAAAGGACACTTATACAAGCATGTCCCATTGGGAATTCACTGAATTCTCCTCGAAATTTTGATTCTATTCGTGAAAAAAATATCTATATCCCGCACAGTCCACTTATTTCAATAGAGGCATACTAGGAACTAACTGAATTCACCTACTTACTGAGATTCGGCTCACCAAATTTTGATAAATCTTTAAAAGTACACATATTACAAGAGCCTGCTACTGGGAACTAACTGAATTCACAAAGAAACAGTATTTCAGTTCGTTAAAACGTTGCTCTATCTTGAATAACAAGCTTATTACATGCGAGTACTTTGGGAAACTACTGAATTCACCATGATACTTAGATTCCATTACTTAAAATGTTGCTATATATTGAAAAGCACACGCATAGAGGCATGTCCCATTGGGAACTCACTGAATTCGCCTAGAAATTTTGATTCAATTCGTGAAAATTTTTCTATATCCCGAACAGTCCACTTATTACTACTGCGGCCTATTGGGAACTAACTGAATTCACCAAGTTGCGGAGATTCGGCCCCTCCAAATTTTGATAAATTTTTAAAAGTACACATATTACAAGAGCCTACTCCTGGGACCTAACTGAATTCACAAAGAAACAGTGTTTCTGTTCGTTAAAACGTTGCTCTATCATGAATAACAACCTTATCACATTCCAATCCTATTTGGAACCTACTGAATTCAACGTGATACTTAGATTCCGTTCCCACAAATGTTGCTATATATTGAAAAGCACACTCAAACAAGAATGTCCCCAGGGAACTCACTCTATTCGCCTAGAAATTTTGATTCCATTCATGAAAATGTTTCTATATCCCCGAACAGTCCACTTATTACTATTGCGGCCTACGAGGAACTAACTGAATACACCAAGTTACTGATATTTGGCTCACCAAATTTTGATAAATCTTTAAACTATACATATTACAAGAGCCTGCTACTGGGAACTAAATGAATTCACAAAGAAACAGTGTTTCATTTCGTTAAAACTTTGCTCTAATTTAATAATAGCTTATTACTTGTGAATCCTATTGAGAACCTACTGAATTCACCCTGATACTTAAATTCCGTTCCTTAAAATGTTGCTATATATTGAAAAGCACTCTCCTACAAGCATGTCCCAATGGGAACTCATTGAATTCGCCTATAAAATTTTGATTCAATTCGTGAAAATTTTTCTATATCCCGAAGAGTCCACTTATTACTACTGTGGACTATTGGGAACTAACTGAATTCACCAAGTCACTGAGATTCGGCTCACCAAATTTTGATAAATCTTTAAAAGTGCACATATTACAAGACCCTGCTACTGGGAACTAACTGAATTCACAAAGGAGCAGTGTTTCAGTTCGTTAAAACGTTGCTCTATCTTGAATAACAAGCTTATTATATGAGATCCTACATGGAAACTACTGAATTCACCATGATGCTTAGATTCCGTTCCTTAAAATGTTGCTATATATTGAAAAGCACACTCATACCAGCATGTCCCATTGGGAACTCACCGAAATCGCCTAGAAATTTTGAATCCATTCGTGATAATTTTTGTATATCCCGAAGAGTCCACTTGTTACTATTGCAGCTTACTAGGAACTAACTGAATTCACCAAGTTACTGAGATTCGGCTCAACGAATTTTGATAAATCTTTAAAAGTACACATATTACAAGAGCCTGCTACTGGGAACTAACTGAATTCACAAAGAAACAGTGTTTCAGTTCGTTAAAACGTTGCTCTAGCTTGAAAAACAAGCTTATTACATTCGAATCCTTTTGGGAACCAACTGAATTCAAGGTGATACTTAGATTCCGTTCCTACAAATGTTGCTATTATTGAAAAGCACACTCATACAAGCATGTCCCAATGGAACTCACTGTATGGGCCTAGAAATTTTGATATAATTTGTGAAAATTTTTCTCTATCCCGAACAGTCCACTAATTACTATTGCGGCCTACTAGGAACTAACTGAATTCACAAATTTACTGAGATTCGGCTCACGAAATTTTGATAAATCTTTAAAAGTACACATATTAGAAGAGCCAGCTACTGGGAACTAACTGAATTCACAAACAAACAGTGTTTCCATTCGTAAAACGTTGCTCTATCTTGAATAAAAGCTTATTACTTGTGAATCCTATTGAGAAGCTACTGAATTCACCATGATTCTTAGATTCCGTTCCTTAAAATGTTGCTATATATTGAAAAGCACACTCATACAAGCATGTCCCAGGGGAACTCACTGAATTATCCTTGAAATTTTGATTCTATTCGTTAAATTTTTCTATATCCTGAACAGTCCATTTATTACTACTGCGGCCTATTGGGAACTAAGTGAATAACCAAGATACTGATTCGGCTCACCAAATTTTGATAAATCTTTAAAAGTACACATATTACAAGAGTTTGCTACTGGGAACTAACGGAATTCACAATAAAACAGTGTTTCAGTTCGTTAAAACTTTGCTCTATCTTAAATAACATGCTTATTACATGCGATCCTATTGGGAAGCCACAGAAATCCACATGATACTTAGATTCCGTTAGTTAAAATATTGCTATATATTGAAAAACACACTCATACAAGCATGTCCCATTGGGAACTCACTTAATTCGCCTAGAAATTTTGATTCAATTCGTGAAAATTTTTCTATATCCCGAATAGTCCAATTATAACTATTGCGGCTTACTAGGAACTAGCTGAATTCCACAATTTGCTGAGATTCGGCTAACCAAATTTGATAAATCTTTAAAAGTACACATATTACAAGAGCCTGCAACTGGGAACTAACTGAATAGAGGAAGAATCAGTGTTTCAGTTCGTTAAAACGTTGCTCTATCTTGAATAACAAGCTTATTGAAAAGCACACTCATACATGCATGTCCCATTGGAAACTCACTGAATTCGCCTAGAATTTTTCATTCAATTCGTGAAAATTTTTCTATATCCCGAACAGTCCGCTTCTAACTATTGCGGCTTACTAGGAACTAACTGAATACACCAACTTACTGATATTCGGCTCACCAAATTTTGATAAATCTTTAAAAGTACACATATTACAAGAGCCTGCTACTGGGAACTAACTGAATTCACAAAGAAATAGTGTTTCAGTTCGGTAAAACGTTGCTCTATCTTGAATAACAAACTTATTACATGTGAATCCTTTTGGGAAACTACTGAATTCACCATGATACTTAGATTCCGTTCCTTAACATGTTGCTATTTATTGAAAAGCACACTCATACAAGCATGTCCCATTGGGACCTCACTGAATTCGCCTAGATATTTTGATTACATTCGTGAAAATTATTTTATATCCTGAACAGTCCACTTATTACTACTGCGGCATATTGAGAACTAACTGAATTCACCAACTTACTGAGTTTCGGCTCAATAAATTTTGATGAATCTTTAAAAGTACACATATTATAAGAGGGTGCTAGTGGGAACTAACTGAATTCACAAAGAAACAGTGTTTCAGTTCGTTAAAACGTTGCTCTATCTTGAATAACAAGCTTACTATATGTGAATCCTTTTGGGAAACTACTGAATTCACCATGATACTTAGGTTCTGTTGCTTTATATGTTGCTATATATTGAAAAGGACACTCATACAAGCATGTCCCATTGGGATCACTGAATTCGCCTAGAAATTTTGATTCTATTCGTGAAAAAATATCTATATCCCGCACAGTCCACTTATTTCAATAGAGGCATACTAGGAACTAACTGAATTCACCTACTTACTGAGATTCGGCTCACCAAATTTTGATAAATCTTTAAAAGTAAACATATTTCAAGAGCCTGCTACTGGGAACTAACTGAATTCACAAAGAAACAGTGTTTCAGTTCATTAAAATGTTTCTCTATCTTGAATAACAAGCTTATTACATGTGAATCCAATTGGGAAACTACTGAATTTACCATGACACTAAGATTCCGTTCCTTAAAATGTTGCTAAATAATGAAAAGCACACTCATAGAAGAATGTCCCATTGGGAACTCACGGAATTCGCCTAAAAATTATGATTCCATTCGTGAAAATTTTTTTATATCCTGAACCGTCCACTTATAACTACTGCGGCGTATTGGGAACTACGTAAATTCACCAAGTTACTGAGATTCGGCTAACCAAATTTTGATAAATCTTTAAAAGTACACATATTACAAGAGCCTGCTACTGGGAACTAACTGAATTCACAAAGAAACAGTGTTTCAGTTCGTTGAAACGTTGCTCTATCTTGAATAAGAGGTTGATTATATGCGAATCTTCTTGGGAAACTACTGTATTCACCATGATACTTAGATTCTCTTCCTTAAGATGTTGCTATATATTGAAAAGCACACTCATACAAGCATGTCCCATTGGGAACTCACTGAATTCGCCTAGAAATTTTGATTCAATTTGTCAAAATCTTTCTATATCCCTAACAGTCCACTTATTACTATTGCTTCCTAATAGGAACTAACTGAATTCACCAATTTACTGAGATTCGGCTCACGAAATCTTGATAAATCTCTAAAAGTACACATGTACAAGAGCCTGCTACTGGGAACTAACTGAATTCACAAAGAAATAGTGTTTCAGTTCGTTAAAACGTTGCTCTATCTTGAATAACAAGCTTATTACCTGTGAATCCTATTGGGAACCTACTGAATTCATCATTATACTTAGATTCCGTCCCTTAAAATGATGCTATATATTTAAAAGCACACTCATACAAGCATGTCCCATATGAAGTCACTAAATTCGCCTAGAAATTTTGATTCAATTCGTGAAAAAATTATCTGTATCCTGAACTGTCCACTTATTACTAATGCAGCCTACTAAGAACTAACTGAATTCACCATGTTACTGAGATTCGGCTCACCAAATATTTATAAGTCTTTAGAAGTACACATATTACAAGAGCCTGCTACTGGGAACTAACTGAATTCACAAAAAACAGTGTTTCAGTTCATTAAAACGTTGCTCTATCTTGAATAACAAGCTTATTAAATGCGAATAGTATTGGGAACCTACTGAATTCACCATGATACTTACATTCCGTTCCTTAAGATATTGCTCTATATTGAGAAGCACACTCATACAAGCATATCCCATTGGGAACTCACTGAATTTGCCTAGGAATTTTGATTCAATTCGTGAATATTCTTCTATATCCAGTACAGTGCACTTATTACAATGGCGGCTTATTGGGAACTAACTGAATTCACTAAGTTACTGAAATTCGGCACACGAAATTTTGATAAATCTTTAAAAGTACACATATTACAAGAGCCTGCTACTTGGAACTAACTGAATTCACAAAGAAACAGTGTTTAAGTTCGTTAAAACGTTGCTCTATCTTGAATAACAAGCTTATTATCTGTGAATCCTATTGGGAACCTACTGAATTCACCATGATACTTAGATTCCGTCCCTTAAAATGGAGCTATATATGGAAAAGCACACTCAAACAAGCATGTCCCATTGGGAACACACTGAATTCGCCTAGAAACTTTGATTCAATCCGTGAAAAAATTATCTATATCCCGAAGAGTCCACTTTTTACAATTGCGGCCTACTCAGATGTAACAGATTTCAGCAAGTTTCTGAGATTCGGCTAACCAAATTTTGATAAATCTTTAACGTCCACATATTACAAGAGCCAGCTACTGGGAACTAACTGAATTCACAAAGAAATAGTATTTCAGTTCGTTAAAACGTTGCTCTATGTTGAATAACAAACTTATTACATGCGAATCCTATTGGGAAACTACTGCATTCACCATGATACTTAGATTCCATTCCTTAAAATGTTGCTATATATTGAAAAGCACACTCATACAATATGTCCCATTGGGAGTTCACTGAATTTGCCTAGGAATTTTGATTCAATTCGTGAAAATTTTTCTATATCCCGTAAAGTGCACTTATTACAATGGCGGCCTATTGGGAACTAACTGAATTCACCAAGTTACTGATATTCGGCTCACCAAATTTCGATAAATCTTTAAAAGTACACTTATTACAAGAGGCTGCTACTGGGAACTAACTGATTCACAAAGAAACAGTGTTTCAGTTTGTGAAACGTTGCTCTATCTTGAATAACAGGCTTACTACAAGCGAATCCTATTGGGAAACAACTGAATTCACCATGATACTTAGATTCCGTTCCTTAAAATGTTGCTATAAATTGAAAATCACACTTATACAAGCATGTCCCATTGGGATCTCACTTATTTCGCCTAGGAATTTTGATTCAATCCGTGAAAATTTTTCTATATCTCGTACACTGTACTTATTACTGTTGTGGCCTATTGGGAACTAACTGAATTCACATAGTTACTGAGATTCGGCTCACCAAATTTTGAAAAACCATTAAAAGTACACATATTATAAGAGCCTGCTACTGGGACCTAAATGAATTCACAAAGAAACAGTCTTTCAGTTCGTTAAAACGTTGCTCTATCTTGAATAACAAGCTTATTACATGCGAATCCTATTGGGAAACTACTGAATTCACCATGATACTTGGATTCCGTTCATTAAAATGTTGCTTTATATTGAAAAGCACACTCATACAAGCATGTCCCATTGGGAACTACTGAATACGCCTAGAATTTTTATTCCATTCGTGAAAATTTTTCTATATCCGGAACAGTCCACTTATTACTACTGCGGCATATTGGGAACTAAATGAATTCAGCAAGTTATTGAGATTCTGTTTACCAAATTTTGATATATCATTAAAAGTACACATATTATAAGAGCCTGCTACTGGGAACTAAATGAATTCACAAAGAAACAGTGTTTCAACTCGTTAAAACGTTACTCTATCTTGAATAACAAGCTTCTTACATGCGAATCCTATTGGGAAACTACTAAATTCACCATGATACTTAGGTTCTGTTGCTTAATATGTTGCAATATATTGAAAAGGACACTCATACAAGCATGTCCCATTGGGAACTCACTGAATTTGCCTAGAAATTTTGATTCAATTCGTGAAAAAATTATCTATATCCCGAACAGTCCACTTATTACTATTGCTGACTACTAGGATCTAACTAAATTCAACAAGTTACTGAGATTCGACTAACCAAATTTTGATAAATCTTTAAAAGTACACATATTACAAGAGCCTGCTACTGGGAACTAACTGAATTCGCAAAGAAACAGTGTTTCTGTTCATTAAAACCTTGCTCTATCTTGAATAACAAGTTTATTACATGAGAATCTTATTGGGATACTACTGAATTCATCATGATACATAGATTCCGGTCCTTAAGTTGTTGCTATATATTGAAAAGCACACTCATACAAGCATGTCCCATTGGGAACACACTGAATTTGCCTAGAAATTTTGATTCAATTCGTGAATATTCTTCTATATCACGTACAGTACACTTAATACAATGGCGGCCTATTGGGAACTAACTGAATTCACCAAGTTACTGAGATTCGAATCATGAGACTTTGATATATCTTTAAGAGTACACATATTACAAGAGCCTGCTACTGGGAACTAACTGAATTCACAAAGAAACAGTGTTGCAGTTCGTTAAGACGTTGCTTTATCTTCAATAACAAGTTTATTACATGCAAATCTTATTGGGAAACTACTGAATTAACCATGATACTTAGATTCCGGTCCTTAAGCTGTAGCTATATATTGAAAAGCACACTCATACAAGCATGTCCCATTGGGAACTCACTTAATTCGCCAAGGTATTTTGATTCAATTCGTGAATATTCCTCTATATTCCGTACTGTGTACTTATTACAATGGCGCCTATTTTGAACTAACTGAAACACCAAGTTACTGAGATTCGGCTCACGAAATTTTGATAAATCTTTAAAAGTACATGTATTACAAGAGCCTGATACTGGGAACTAACTGAATTCACAAAGAAACAGTGTTTCAGTTAGTTAAATCTTTGCTCTATCTTGAATAACAAGGTTATTACCTGTGAATCCTATTGGGAACCTACTGAATTCACCGTGATACTTAGATATCGTCCCTTTAATATTCCTATATATTGAAAAGCACACTCATACATGCATTTCCCATTGGGAACTCACAGAATTCGCGTAGAAATTTTTATTCCATTCATCAAAATTTTTCTATATCCTGAACAGTCCACTTATTATTACTTCGGCCTGTTTGGAACTAACTGAATCATCAAGTTGCTGATATTCGGCTAACCAAATTTTGATAAATCTTTAAAAGTGCACATATTACAAGAGCCTGCTACTGGGAACTAACTGAATTCACAAAGTTACAGTGTTTCAGTTTGTTAAACGTTGCGGTATCTTGAATTACAAGCTTATTAAATGCGAATCCTTTGTGAACCTACTGGTTTCACCATATACTTATATTCCATTCCTTCAAATGTTGCTATAAATTGAAAAGCACACTCATACAAGCATGTCCCATTGGAAACTCACTTAATTTGCCTAGGAATTTTGATTCAATTAGTGAAAAATTTTCTATATCCCGTACACTGCACTTATTTCTATTGGAGCCTACTGGGAACTAACTGAATTCACCAAGTTACTGAGATTCGGCTCCCGTAATTTTGATGGATCTTTAAAAGTACACATATTATAAGAGGGTGCTAATGGGAACTAACTGAATTCACAAAGAAACAGTGTTACATTTCCTTAAAATGTTGCTTATCTTGAATAACATGCTTATTACATGTGAATCCTACTGAGAAACTACTGAATTCAACATGATACCTAGACCGTTCCTTAAAATGTTGCTATATATTGAAAAGCACACTCATACAAGCATGTCCCATTGAGGACTCACTGAATTCGCCTAGAAATTTTGATTCCATTCGTGAAAATTTTTCTATATCCGGAGCAGTCCACTTATTACTACTGCGGCATATGGTGAACTATTTGAATTCACCAAGTTACTGAGATTCGGCTCACCAAATTTTGATAAATCTTTAAAAGTACACATATTACAAGAGCCTGCTACTTGGAACTAACTGAATTCACAAAGAAACAGTGTTTCCGTTCGTTAAAACGTTGCTCTATCTTGAATAACAAGCTTATTATCTGTGAATACTATTGGGAACGTACTGAATTCACCATGATACTTAGATTCCGTCCCTTAAAATGGAGCTATATATGGAAAAGCACACTCATACAAGCATGTCCCATTGGGAACATACTGAATTCGCCTAGAAATTTTGATTCAATTCGTGTAAAAATTATCTATATCCCGAACAGTCCACTTATTACTATTGCTGCCTACTAGGAAGTAACTGACTTCAACAATTTATTGAGATGCGTCTAAACAAATTTAGATAAATCTTTAAAAGTCCACATATTACAAGAGCCTGCTACTGGCAACTAATTGAATTCACAAAGAAATAGTATTTCAGTTCGTGAAAATGTTGCTCTGTCTTGAATAACAAGCATATTACATGCGAATCCTATTGGGAACCTACTGAATTGACCATGATACTTAGATTCCGTTCATTAAAATGTTGCTATATATTCAAAAGCACACTCATACAAGAATGTCCCATTGGGAACTCACTGAATTCGCCTAAAATTATGATTCCTTTCGTGAAAATTTTTCTATATCCCGAACAGTCCTCTTATAACTACTGCGGCGTATTGGTAACTAACTGAATTTACAAAGTTACTGAGATTGGCTAACCAAATTTTGATAAATCTTTAAAAGTACACATATTACAAGAGCCTGCTACTTGGAACTAACTGAATTCACAAAGAAACAGTGTTTCCGTTCGTTAAAACGTTGCTCTATCTTGAATAACAAGCTTATTATCTGTGAATACTATTGGGAACGTACTGAATTCACCATGATACTTAGATTCCGTCCCTTAAAATGGAGCTATATATGGAAAAGCACACTCATACAAGCATGTCCCATTGGGAACATACTGAATTCGCCTAGAAATTTTGATTCAATTCGTGTAAAAATTATCTATATCCCGAACAGTCCACTTATTACTATTGCAGCCTACTAGGAAGTAACTGACTTCAACAATTTATTGAGATGCGTCTAAACAAATTTAGATAAATCTTTAAAAGTCCACATATTACAAGAGCCTGCTACTGGCAACTAATTGAATTCACAAAGAAATAGTATTTCAGTTCGTGAAAATGTTGCTCTGTCTTGAATAACAAGCATATTACATGCGAATCCTATTGGGAACCTACTGAATTGACCATGATACTTAGATTCCGTTCATTAAAATGTTGCTATATATTCAAAAGCACACTCATACAAGAATGTCCCATTGGGAACTCACTGAATTCGCCTAAAATTATGATTCCTTTCGTGAAAATTTTTCTATATCCCGAACAGTCCTCTTATAACTACTGCGGCGTATTGGTAACTAACTGAATTTACAAAGTTACTGAGATTGGCTAACCAAATTTTGATAAATCTTTAAAAGTACACATATTACAAGAGCCTGCTACAGGGAACTAAATGAATTCACAAAGAAACAGTGTTTCAGTTCGTTGAACGTTGCTCCATCTTGAATAACAAGTTTATTACATGCGATTCTTTTTGGGATACTACTGAATTCACCACGATACTTAGATTTCGTCCCTTAAAATGGTGCTATATATGGAAAAGCACACTCATACAAGCATGTCCCATTGGGAACACACTGAATTCGCCTAGAAACTTTGATTCAATTCGTGAAAAAATTATCTATATCCCGAACTGTCCACTTATTACTATTGCGGCCTACTAAGAAGTAACTGATTTCAAAAAGTTCCTGAGATTAAGCTAACCAAATTTTGATAAATCTTTAAAGTACACATATTACAAGAGCCTGCTCCTGGGAACTAACTTAATTCACAAAGATATAGAATTTCAGTTCGTTAAAACGTAGCT